>NW_026646690.1:0-90000 GCF_949987535.1 Balaenoptera acutorostrata
ATAAATTGCAAACTGTACGAAACAGGGGGTTACAGGTGCTGATTCTCCAAGTGGGGAGATTGTTAGTGAAGTGGCTGGAATGGCGAACCCACGCACCAGCAGATCAGAAATGAGGTTCTTTTAGAATCCTTTCCCGATAACACAGTGTACCATCCTCTGGGTTTCCCATGCATATTTTAATTGTAAAAAGATTCTCTTCCCCCTCGATATTTGGGACCCAAGTATTGGATATCACGCCGTATTACTTTAAAGGGTCTGCATTTTCTCTCCCAACCTCAACAATCCTCTCAGCCCCAAGAGTGTCCAGTGTTATGTCTCATCCGGCTGTGGGTCTAGATGTGCTCAATGCAGGTTGCATCACATCCACTGAATGAATTTTGTAAGAATTTCTCTCTCTTTCACTATCTTTTTATTGTGTGTAATTTATTTTTATAATGGGGAATAGCTTATTTTCACTCCTGTGTTTATGCCGCTTTGTACCCACTTGATTCACTGACAGAGAGATATTAATAAATATATTTCAAGATTCTTACTAGTCAGATATATGCTTCTGTGGTGAATAGAGTGTGTTGAGTCCAGTTCATTGAGCAATGAGTAGATCTGGTGTATTGCATATTCGGTTTACGGAACGGTGTCTGAGCTAATTTCACACTCTTGTTTTATGCATCACCTCACCTCTGCTTTCCCCTTAAGCAGCCATAAGTGTGTTTTCTAAAGGTGTGACTCTGTTCTGTTTCATAGTTCAGTTCACGTAGAGCGATTTTACCTTCCCTGTCTAAGGACTATCTTATGATAAGTCTCTTTTTCTGTGTGACTTATTTGACTTAGTATCATCGTACCTAAATCCACTCATTATGCTGCTACTAGGCTTATGACATTGATTTCATGGCTGAGTGATATTGCACTGTACATAGGAACCACAGCTTCTGTATTCATTTTTCTCTTTCCTGGGATATTTAACGTGTACCGAAGTCGAGATTCTTGTAAACAGGGCAGCCCTAAACTTTGGGGTGCTTGTGTCCTGTCGATGTTTGGTTTTCCCAAGTAATATGCCCTTGAGCGGAAGTGCCCTATGCTCTGTAGCTCTGTTTTTTAGATGTTTTTGGAAACACCATACACTTCTCCAGAGTGGCCGTTGGCGACTTACATTCCGCCCATCAGCGTAACAAGGTTCCCATTTCTCCATGGCCTGTCCTGCATTTCTGCTTTTGCCACTTTTTCAGGATGGCCCTTTTGGCCGATGGGAAGTGAGACTTCTTTGTAGTGCTGATTTGCCTTGCCCGCTTGTTTGGTTGGCCAAAAAGGGCTTGTGTGTTTTTTCCTGAATATATTCAGGAAAAAAGGCCTACGCCCTTTTTGGCCAACTGTACCATAGTAGACGTTTTGCCGCTTTTTATGTGTTTTAAAGGCGAGTCCAAACTACCTCTTGAAAATTGTTTTCTGCAATTCTGTCTCACTTTCAAATCCTCTTCGTTGCCTTACCTCAATATATTTTTGGATGACAGTTTTCATTTATAACCCTGCAAGTTTGTGAATTGCAGTGCCCCTGAGGTCCATTTTTCAACTCCTTTTTTTGGGAGCTGGCCACAAAACCGCAGGATTGCTTCAGGCCCTATTCTGATTCCGGGGAGCAGGTGAGCCTTTGGTTAATTCTTCGTCCTGATTGGAAATTAGAGTGACGTGTGCCTGTGCAAACACCAGGAGCTAGTCTCTCATTGATTCCCCCTAATCCCGTTCATCCTCCGGATAAATTGCAAACTGTACGAAACAGGGGGTTACAGGTGCTGATTCTCCAAGTGGGGAGATTGTTAGTGAAGTGGCTGGAATGGCGAACCCACGCACCAGCAGATCAGAAATGAGGTTCTTTTAGAAACCTTTCCCGATCACACAGTGTACCATCCTCTGGGTTCCCCATGCATGTTTTAACTGTAGGAAGATTCCCTTCCACCTGGATATTTGTGACCCATGGATTGGATACCACGCTGTATTACGTGAAAGGGTCTGCATTTTCTCTCCCAACCTCAACAATCCTCTCAGCCCCAAGAGTTTCCAGCGTTATGTCTCATCCGGCTGTGTGCCTAGATGTGCTCAATGCAGGTTGCATCACACCCGCTGAATGAATTTTGTAAGAATTTCTCTCTCTTTCACTATCTTTTTATTCTGTGTAATTTATTTTTATAATGGGGTTTAGCTTATTTTCACTCCTGTGTTTATGCCGCTTTGTACCCACTTGATTCACTGACAGAGCGATATCAATAAATATTTTTCAAGATTCTTCCTAGTCAGATATATGCTTCTGCGGTGAATAGAGTGTGTTGAGTCCAGTTCATTGAGCAATGAGTAGATCTGGTGTATTGCATATTCGGTTTACGGAATGGGGTCGGAGCTAATTTCAAACTCTTGTTTTATGCATCACCTCACCTCTGCTTTCGCCTTAAGCAGCCATAAGTGTGTTTTCTAAAGGTGTGACTCTGTTCTGTTTCATAATTCAGTTCTCGTAGAGCGAAATTTACCTTCCCTATCTAAGGGCTATCTTACGATAAATTTCTTTTTCTGTGTGATTTATTTCACTTAGAATCATCGTACCTAAATCCACTGATTATGCTGCTACTAGGCTTATGACATTGATTTCATGGCTGAGTGATATTCCACTGTACATAGGTACCACAGCTTCTGTATTCATTTTTCTGTTCCCTGGGATATTTCAGGTATACCGAAGTCGAGATTCTTGTAAACAGGGCAGCCCTAAACCTTGGGGTGCTTGTGTCCTCTCGATATTTGGTTTTCCCAAGATATACGCCCTTGAGTGGAAGTGCCCTATGTTCTGTAGCTCTGTTTTTTCGATGTTTTAGGAAACACCATACACTTCTTCAGAGTGGCCGTTGGCAACTTACATTCCGCCCATCAGCGTAACAAGCTTCCCATTTCTCCATGGCCTGTCTTGCATTTCTGGTTTTTCCAATTTTTCAGGATGGCCCTTTTGACAGATGGGAAGTGAGACTTCTTTGTAGTGCTGATTTGCCTTGCCCGCTTGTTTGGTTGGCCAAAAAGGGCTTGGGTGTTTTTTCTTGAATATATTCAGGAAAAACGGCCTATGCCCTTTTGGGCCATCTGCACTATAGTAGACGTTTTGCAGCATATCATGTGCTTTAAAGGCGAGTCCAATCTACCTCTTGAAAACAGTTTCCTGCAATTCTGTCTTGCTTTCAAATCCTCTTCGTTGCCTTACCTCAATATATTTTTGGACGATAGTTTTCATTTATAACCCTGCAGGTTTGTGAATTGCAGTGCCGCTGAGGTCCATTTGTCAACTCGCTTTTTTGGGAGCTGGCCGCAGAACCACAGGATTGCTTCAGGCCCTATTCTGGTTCCGGGGAGCAGGTGAGCCTTTGGTTAATTCTTCGTCCTGATTGGAAATTAGAGTGACGTGCGCCTGTCCAAACACCTGGAGCTAGTCTCTCATTGGTTCCCCCTCATTCTGTTCATCCTCCGGATAAATTGCAAACTGTACGAAACAGGGGGTTACAGGTGCTGATTCTCCAAGTGGGGAGATTGTTAGTGAAGTGGCTGGAATGGCGAACCCACGCACCAGCAGATCAGAAATGAGGTTCTTTTAGAATCCTTTCCCGATAACACAGTGTACCATCCTCTGGGTTTCCCATGCATATTTTAATTGTAAAAAGATTCTCTTCCCCCTCGATATTTGGGACCCAAGTATTGGATATCACGCCGTATTACTTTAAAGGGTCTGCATTTTCTCTCCCAACCTCAACAATCCTCTCAGCCCCAAGAGTGTCCAGTGTTATGTCTCATCCGGCTGTGGGTCTAGATGTGCTCAATGCAGGTTGCATCACATCCACTGAATGAATTTTGTAAGAATTTCTCTCTCTTTCACTATCTTTTTATTGTGTGTAATTTATTTTTATAATGGGGAATAGCTTATTTTCACTCCTGTGTTTATGCCGCTTTGTACCCACTTGATTCACTGACAGAGAGATATTAATAAATATATTTCAAGATTCTTACTAGTCAGATATATGCTTCTGTGGTGAATAGAGTGTGTTGAGTCCAGTTCATTGAGCAATGAGTAGATCTGGTGTATTGCATATTCGGTTTACGGAACGGTGTCTGAGCTAATTTCACACTCTTGTTTTATGCATCACCTCACCTCTGCTTTCCCCTTAAGCAGCCATAAGTGTGTTTTCTAAAGGTGTGACTCTGTTCTGTTTCATAGTTCAGTTCACGTAGAGCGATTTTACCTTCCCTGTCTAAGGACTATCTTATGATAAGTCTCTTTTTCTGTGTGACTTATTTGACTTAGTATCATCGTACCTAAATCCACTCATTATGCTGCTACTAGGCTTATGACATTGATTTCATGGCTGAGTGATATTGCACTGTACATAGGAACCACAGCTTCTGTATTCATTTTTCTCTTTCCTGGGATATTTAACGTGTACCGAAGTCGAGATTCTTGTAAACAGGGCAGCCCTAAACTTTGGGGTGCTTGTGTCCTGTCGATGTTTGGTTTTCCCAAGTAATATGCCCTTGAGCGGAAGTGCCCTATGCTCTGTAGCTCTGTTTTTTAGATGTTTTTGGAAACACCATACACTTCTCCAGAGTGGCCGTTGGCGACTTACATTCCGCCCATCAGCGTAACAAGGTTCCCATTTCTCCATGGCCTGTCCTGCATTTCTGCTTTTGCCACTTTTTCAGGATGGCCCTTTTGGCCGATGGGAAGTGAGACTTCTTTGTAGTGCTGATTTGCCTTGCCCGCTTGTTTGGTTGGCCAAAAAGGGCTTGTGTGTTTTTTCCTGAATATATTCAGGAAAAAAGGCCTACGCCCTTTTTGGCCAACTGTACCATAGTAGACGTTTTGCCGCTTTTTATGTGTTTTAAAGGCGAGTCCAAACTACCTCTTGAAAATTGTTTTCTGCAATTCTGTCTCACTTTCAAATCCTCTTCGTTGCCTTACCTCAATATATTTTTGGATGACAGTTTTCATTTATAACCCTGCAAGTTTGTGAATTGCAGTGCCCCTGAGGTCCATTTTTCAACTCCTTTTTTTGGGAGCTGGCCACAAAACCGCAGGATTGCTTCAGGCCCTATTCTGATTCCGGGGAGCAGGTGAGCCTTTGGTTAATTCTTCGTCCTGATTGGAAATTAGAGTGACGTGTGCCTGTGCAAACACCAGGAGCTAGTCTCTCATTGATTCCCCCTAATCCCGTTCATCCTCCGGATAAATTGCAAACTGTACGAAACAGGGGGTTACAGGTGCTGATTCTCCAAGTGGGGAGATTGTTAGTGAAGTGGCTGGAATGGCGAACCCATGCACCAGCAGATCAGAAATGAGGTTCTTTTAGAAACCTTTCCCGATCACACAGTGTACCATCCTCTGGGTTCCCCATGCATGTTTTAACTGTAGGAAGATTCCCTTCCACCTGGATATTTGTGACCCATGGATTGGATACCACGCTGTATTACGTGAAAGGGTCTGCATTTTCTCTCCCAACCTCAACAATCCTCTCAGCCCCAAGAGTTTCCAGCGTTATGTCTCATCCGGCTGTGTGCCTAGATGTGCTCAATGCAGGTTGCATCACACCCGCTGAATGAATTTTGTAAGAATTTCTCTCTCTTTCACTATCTTTTTATTCTGTGTAATTTATTTTTATAATGGGGTTTAGCTTATTTTCACTCCTGTGTTTATGCCGCTTTGTACCCACTTGATTCACTGACAGAGCGATATCAATAAATATTTTTCAAGATTCTTCCTAGTCAGATATATGCTTCTGCGGTGAATAGAGTGTGTTGAGTCCAGTTCATTGAGCAATGAGTAGATCTGGTGTATTGCATATTCGGTTTACGGAATGGTGTCGGAGCTAATTTCAAACTCTTGTTTTATGCATCACCTCACCTCTGCTTTCGCCTTAAGCAGCCATAAGTGTGTTTTCTAAAGGTGTGACTCTGTTCTGTTTCATAATTCAGTTCTCGTAGAGCGAAATTTACCTTCCCTATCTAAGGGCTATCTTACGATAAATTTCTTTTTCTGTGTGATTTATTTCACTTAGAATCATCGTACCTAAATCCACTGATTATGCTGCTACTAGGCTTATGACATTGATTTCATGGCTGAGTGATATTCCACTGTACATAGGTACCACAGCTTCTGTATTCATTTTTCTGTTCCCTGGGATATTTCAGGTATACCGAAGTCGAGATTCTTGTAAACAGGGCAGCCCTAAACCTTGGGGTGCTTGTGTCCTCTCGATATTTGGTTTTCCCAAGATATACGCCCTTGAGTGGAAGTGCCCTATGTTCTGTAGCTCTGTTTTTTCGATGTTTTAGGAAACACCATACACTTCTTCAGAGTGGCCGTTGGCAACTTACATTCCGCCCATCAGCGTAACAAGCTTCCCATTTCTCCATGGCCTGTCTTGCATTTCTGGTTTTTCCAATTTTTCAGGATGGCCCTTTTGACAGATGGGAAGTGAGACTTCTTTGTAGTGCTGATTTGCCTTGCCCGCTTGTTTGGTTGGCCAAAAAGGGCTTGGGTGTTTTTTCTTGAATATATTCAGGAAAAACGGCCTATGCCCTTTTGGGCCATCTGCACTATAGTAGACGTTTTGCAGCATATCATGTGCTTTAAAGGCGAGTCCAATCTACCTCTTGAAAACAGTTTCCTGCAATTCTGTCTTGCTTTCAAATCCTCTTCGTTGCCTTACCTCAATATATTTTTGGACGATAGTTTTCATTTATAACCCTGCAGGTTTGTGAATTGCAGTGCCGCTGAGGTCCATTTGTCAACTCGCTTTTTTGGGAGCTGGCCGCAGAACCACAGGATTGCTTCAGGCCCTATTCTGGTTCCGGGGAGCAGGTGAGCCTTTGGTTAATTCTTCGTCCTGATTGGAAATTAGAGTGACGTGCGCCTGTCCAAACACCTGGAGCTAGTCTCTCATTGGTTCCCCCTCATTCTGTTCATCCTCCGGATAAATTGCAAACTGTACGAAACAGGGGGTTACAGGTGCTGATTCTCCAAGTGGGGAGATTGTTAGTGAAGTGGCTGGAATGGCGAACCCACGCACCAGCAGATCAGAAATGAGGTTCTTTTAGAATCCTTTCCCGATAACACAGTGTACCATCCTCTGGGTTTCCCATGCATATTTTAATTGTAAAAAGATTCTCTTCCCCCTCGATATTTGGGACCCAAGTATTGGATATCACGCCGTATTACTTTAAAGGGTCTGCATTTTCTCTCCCAACCTCAACAATCCTCTCAGCCCCAAGAGTGTCCAGTGTTATGTCTCATCCGGCTGTGGGTCTAGATGTGCTCAATGCAGGTTGCATCACATCCACTGAATGAATTTTGTAAGAATTTCTCTCTCTTTCACTATCTTTTTATTGTGTGTAATTTATTTTTATAATGGGGAATAGCTTATTTTCACTCCTGTGTTTATGCCGCTTTGTACCCACTTGATTCACTGACAGAGAGATATTAATAAATATATTTCAAGATTCTTACTAGTCAGATATATGCTTCTGTGGTGAATAGAGTGTGTTGAGTCCAGTTCATTGAGCAATGAGTAGATCTGGTGTATTGCATATTCGGTTTACGGAACGGTGTCTGAGCTAATTTCACACTCTTGTTTTATGCATCACCTCACCTCTGCTTTCCCCTTAAGCAGCCATAAGTGTGTTTTCTAAAGGTGTGACTCTGTTCTGTTTCATAGTTCAGTTCACGTAGAGCGATTTTACCTTCCCTGTCTAAGGACTATCTTATGATAAGTCTCTTTTTCTGTGTGACTTATTTGACTTAGTATCATCGTACCTAAATCCACTCATTATGCTGCTACTAGGCTTATGACATTGATTTCATGGCTGAGTGATATTGCACTGTACATAGGAACCACAGCTTCTGTATTCATTTTTCTCTTTCCTGGGATATTTAACGTGTACCGAAGTCGAGATTCTTGTAAACAGGGCAGCCCTAAACTTTGGGGTGCTTGTGTCCTGTCGATGTTTGGTTTTCCCAAGTAATATGCCCTTGAGCGGAAGTGCCCTATGCTCTGTAGCTCTGTTTTTTAGATGTTTTTGGAAACACCATACACTTCTCCAGAGTGGCCGTTGGCGACTTACATTCCGCCCATCAGCGTAACAAGGTTCCCATTTCTCCATGGCCTGTCCTGCATTTCTGCTTTTGCCACTTTTTCAGGATGGCCCTTTTGGCCGATGGGAAGTGAGACTTCTTTGTAGTGCTGATTTGCCTTGCCCGCTTGTTTGGTTGGCCAAAAAGGGCTTGTGTGTTTTTTCCTGAATATATTCAGGAAAAAAGGCCTACGCCCTTTTTGGCCAACTGTACCATAGTAGACGTTTTGCCGCTTTTTATGTGTTTTAAAGGCGAGTCCAAACTACCTCTTGAAAATTGTTTTCTGCAATTCTGTCTCACTTTCAAATCCTCTTCGTTGCCTTACCTCAATATATTTTTGGATGACAGTTTTCATTTATAACCCTGCAAGTTTGTGAATTGCAGTGCCCCTGAGGTCCATTTTTCAACTCCTTTTTTTGGGAGCTGGCCACAAAACCGCAGGATTGCTTCAGGCCCTATTCTGATTCCGGGGAGCAGGTGAGCCTTTGGTTAATTCTTCGTCCTGATTGGAAATTAGAGTGACGTGTGCCTGTGCAAACACCAGGAGCTAGTCTCTCATTGATTCCCCCTAATCCCGTTCATCCTCCGGATAAATTGCAAACTGTACGAAACAGGGGGTTACAGGTGCTGATTCTCCAAGTGGGGAGATTGTTAGTGAAGTGGCTGGAATGGCGAACCCATGCACCAGCAGATCAGAAATGAGGTTCTTTTAGAAACCTTTCCCGATCACACAGTGTACCATCCTCTGGGTTCCCCATGCATGTTTTAACTGTAGGAAGATTCCCTTCCACCTGGATATTTGTGACCCATGGATTGGATACCACGCTGTATTACGTGAAAGGGTCTGCATTTTCTCTCCCAACCTCAACAATCCTCTCAGCCCCAAGAGTTTCCAGCGTTATGTCTCATCCGGCTGTGTGCCTAGATGTGCTCAATGCAGGTTGCATCACACCCGCTGAATGAATTTTGTAAGAATTTCTCTCTCTTTCACTATCTTTTTATTCTGTGTAATTTATTTTTATAATGGGGTTTAGCTTATTTTCACTCCTGTGTTTATGCCGCTTTGTACCCACTTGATTCACTGACAGAGCGATATCAATAAATATTTTTCAAGATTCTTCCTAGTCAGATATATGCTTCTGCGGTGAATAGAGTGTGTTGAGTCCAGTTCATTGAGCAATGAGTAGATCTGGTGTATTGCATATTCGGTTTACGGAATGGGGTCGGAGCTAATTTCAAACTCTTGTTTTATGCATCACCTCACCTCTGCTTTCGCCTTAAGCAGCCATAAGTGTGTTTTCTAAAGGTGTGACTCTGTTCTGTTTCATAATTCAGTTCTCGTAGAGCGAAATTTACCTTCCCTATCTAAGGGCTATCTTACGATAAATTTCTTTTTCTGTGTGATTTATTTCACTTAGAATCATCGTACCTAAATCCACTGATTATGCTGCTACTAGGCTTATGACATTGATTTCATGGCTGAGTGATATTCCACTGTACATAGGTACCACAGCTTCTGTATTCATTTTTCTGTTCCCTGGGATATTTCAGGTATACCGAAGTCGAGATTCTTGTAAACAGGGCAGCCCTAAACCTTGGGGTGCTTGTGTCCTCTCGATATTTGGTTTTCCCAAGATATACGCCCTTGAGTGGAAGTGCCCTATGTTCTGTAGCTCTGTTTTTTCGATGTTTTAGGAAACACCATACACTTCTTCAGAGTGGCCGTTGGCAACTTACATTCCGCCCATCAGCGTAACAAGCTTCCCATTTCTCCATGGCCTGTCTTGCATTTCTGGTTTTTCCAATTTTTCAGGATGGCCCTTTTGACAGATGGGAAGTGAGACTTCTTTGTAGTGCTGATTTGCCTTGCCCGCTTGTTTGGTTGGCCAAAAAGGGCTTGGGTGTTTTTTCTTGAATATATTCAGGAAAAACGGCCTATGCCCTTTTGGGCCATCTGCACTATAGTAGACGTTTTGCAGCATATCATGTGCTTTAAAGGCGAGTCCAATCTACCTCTTGAAAACAGTTTCCTGCAATTCTGTCTTGCTTTCAAATCCTCTTCGTTGCCTTACCTCAATATATTTTTGGACGATAGTTTTCATTTATAACCCTGCAGGTTTGTGAATTGCAGTGCCGCTGAGGTCCATTTGTCAACTCGCTTTTTTGGGAGCTGGCCGCAGAACCACAGGATTGCTTCAGGCCCTATTCTGGTTCCGGGGAGCAGGTGAGCCTTTGGTTAATTCTTCGTCCTGATTGGAAATTAGAGTGACGTGCGCCTGTCCAAACACCTGGAGCTAGTCTCTCATTGGTTCCCCCTCATTCTGTTCATCCTCCGGATAAATTGCAAACTGTACGAAACAGGGGGTTACAGGTGCTGATTCTCCAAGTGGGGAGATTGTTAGTGAAGTGGCTGGAATGGCGAACCCACGCACCAGCAGATCAGAAATGAGGTTCTTTTAGAATCCTTTCCCGATAACACAGTGTACCATCCTCTGGGTTTCCCATGCATATTTTAATTGTAAAAAGATTCTCTTCCCCCTCGATATTTGGGACCCAAGTATTGGATATCACGCCGTATTACTTTAAAGGGTCTGCATTTTCTCTCCCAACCTCAACAATCCTCTCAGCCCCAAGAGTGTCCAGTGTTATGTCTCATCCGGCTGTGGGTCTAGATGTGCTCAATGCAGGTTGCATCACATCCACTGAATGAATTTTGTAAGAATTTCTCTCTCTTTCACTATCTTTTTATTGTGTGTAATTTATTTTTATAATGGGGAATAGCTTATTTTCACTCCTGTGTTTATGCCGCTTTGTACCCACTTGATTCACTGACAGAGAGATATTAATAAATATATTTCAAGATTCTTACTAGTCAGATATATGCTTCTGTGGTGAATAGAGTGTGTTGAGTCCAGTTCATTGAGCAATGAGTAGATCTGGTGTATTGCATATTCGGTTTACAGAACGGTGTCTGAGCTAATTTCACACTCTTGTTTTATGCATCACCTCACCTCTGCTTTCCCCTTAAGCAGCCATAAGTGTGTTTTCTAAAGGTGTGACTCTGTTCTGTTTCATAGTTCAGTTCACGTAGAGCGATTTTACCTTCCCTGTCTAAGGACTATCTTATGATAAGTCTCTTTTTCTGTGTGACTTATTTGACTTAGTATCATCGTACCTAAATCCACTCATTATGCTGCTACTAGGCTTATGACATTGATTTCATGGCTGAGTGATATTGCACTGTACATAGGAACCACAGCTTCTGTATTCATTTTTCTCTTTCCTGGGATATTTAACGTGTACCGAAGTCGAGATTCTTGTAAACAGGGCAGCCCTAAACTTTGGGGTGCTTGTGTCCTGTCGATGTTTGGTTTTCCCAAGTAATATGCCCTTGAGCGGAAGTGCCCTATGCTCTGTAGCTCTGTTTTTTAGATGTTTTTGGAAACACCATACACTTCTCCAGAGTGGCCGTTGGCGACTTACATTCCGCCCATCAGCGTAACAAGGTTCCCATTTCTCCATGGCCTGTCCTGCATTTCTGCTTTTGCCACTTTTTCAGGATGGCCCTTTTGGCCGATGGGAAGTGAGACTTCTTTGTAGTGCTGATTTGCCTTGCCCGCTTGTTTGGTTGGCCAAAAAGGGCTTGTGTGTTTTTTCCTGAATATATTCAGGAAAAAAGGCCTACGCCCTTTTTGGCCAACTGTACCATAGTAGACGTTTTGCCGCTTTTTATGTGTTTTAAAGGCGAGTCCAAACTACCTCTTGAAAATTGTTTTCTGCAATTCTGTCTCACTTTCAAATCCTCTTCGTTGCCTTACCTCAATATATTTTTGGATGACAGTTTTCATTTATAACCCTGCAAGTTTGTGAATTGCAGTGCCCCTGAGGTCCATTTTTCAACTCCTTTTTTTGGGAGCTGGCCACAAAACCGCAGGATTGCTTCAGGCCCTATTCTGATTCCGGGGGGCAGGTGAGCCTTTGGTTAATTCTTCGTCCTGATTGGAAATTAGAGTGACGTGTGCCTGTGCAAACACCAGGAGCTAGTCTCTCATTGATTCCCCCTAATCCCGTTCATCCTCCGGATAAATTGCAAACTGTACGAAACAGGGGGTTACAGGTGCTGATTCTCCAAGTGGGGAGATTGTTAGTGAAGTGGCTGGAATGGCGAACCCACGCACCAGCAGATCAGAAATGAGGTTCTTTTAGAAACCTTTCCCGATCACACAGTGTACCATCCTCTGGGTTCCCCATGCATGTTTTAACTGTAGGAAGATTCCCTTCCACCTGGATATTTGTGACCCATGGATTGGATACCACGCTGTATTACGTGAAAGGGTCTGCATTTTCTCTCCCAACCTCAACAATCCTCTCAGCCCCAAGAGTTTCCAGCGTTATGTCTCATCCGGCTGTGGGTCTAGATGTGCTCAATGCAGGTTGCATCACATCCACTGAATGAATTTTGTAAGAATTTCTCTCTCTTTCACTTTCTTTTTATTGTGTGTAATTTATTTTTATAATGGGGTTTTGATTATTTACTCCGGTGTGTTCTTCACACTTTGTACCCACTTGAATCACTGACAGAGAGATATCAATAAATATTTTTCAAGATTCTTCCTAGTCAGATATATGATTCTGCATTGAATAGAGTGTGTTGAGTCCAGTTCATTGAGCAATGAGTAGATCTGGTGTATTGCATATTTGATTTATGGAATGGTGTCTGAGCTAATTTCAAACTCTTGTTTTATGCATAACCTCACCTCTGCTTTCGCCTTAAGCAGCCATAAGTACGTTTTCTAAATGTGTGACTGTTCTGTTTCGTAAATCAGTTCACGTAGAGCGACTTTTACCTTCCCTGTCTAAGGGCTATCTTACGATAAATTTCTTTTTCTGTGTGATTTGTTTCACTTAGAATCATCGTACCTAAATCCACTGATTATGCTGCTACTAGGCTTATGACATTGATTTCATGGCTGAGTGATATTTCACTGTACATAGGTACCACAGCTTCTGTATTCATTTTTCTGTTTCCTGGGATATTTAAGGTATACCGAAGTCGAGATTCTTGTAAACAGGGCAGCCCTAAACCTTGAGGTGCTTGTGTCCTCTCGATATTTGGTTTTCCCAAGATATACGCCCTTGAGCGGAAGTGCCCTATGTTCTGTAGCTCTGTTTTTTCGATGTTTTAGGAAACACCATACACTTCTTCAGATTGGCCGTTGGCAACTTACATTCCGCCCATCAGCGTAACAAGCTTCCCATTTCTCCATGGCCTGTCTTGCATTTCTGGTTTTTCCACTTTTTCAGGATGGCCCTTTTGACAGATCGGAAGTGAGACTTCTTTGTAGTGCTGATTTGCCTTGCCCGCTTGTTTGGTTGGCCAAAAAGGGCTTGGGTGTTTTTTCTTGAATATATTCAGGAAAAAAGGCCTACGCCCTTTTTGGCCATCTGCACTATAGTAGACGTTTTGCAGCATATCATGTGCTTTAAAGGCGAGTCCAATCTACCTCTTGAAAACAGTTTCCTGCAATTCTGTCTTGCTTTCACATCCTCTTCGTTGCCTTACCTCAATATATTTTTGGACGATAGTTTTCATTTATAACCCTGAAGGTTTGTGAATTGCAGTGCCGCTGAGGTCCATTTGTCAACTCGCTCGTTTGGGAGCTTGCCGCAGAACCGCAGGATTGCTTCAGGCCCTATTCTGGTTCCGGGGGGCAGGTGCGCCTTTGGTTAATTCTTCGTCCTGATTAGAAATTAGAGTGACGTGCGCCTGTCCAAACACCTGGAGCTAGCCTCTCATTGGTTCCCCCTCATTCTGTTCATCCTCCGGATAAATTGCAAACTGCACGAAACAGGGGGTAACAGGGGCTGATTCTCCAAGTGGGGAGCTTGTTAGTGAAGCGACTGGAATGGTGAACCCACACACTAGCAGATCAGAAATTTGGTGTGTTTTAGAAACCTTTCCCGATCACACAGTGTACCATACTCTGGGTTTCCCATGCATGTTTTAGCTGTAGGAAGATTCCCTTCCACCTGAATATTTGTGACCCATGCATTGGATACCACGCTGTATTACTTTAAAGGGTCTGCATTTTCTCTCCCAACCTCAACAATCCTCTCAGCCCCAAGAGTTTGCAGCGTTATGTCTCATCCGGCTGTGTGCCTAGATGTGCTCAATGCAGGTTGCATCACACCCGCTGAATGAATTTTGTAAGAATTTCTCTCTCTTTCACTATCTTTTTATTCTGTGTAATTTATTTTTATAATGGGGTTTAGCTTATTTTCACTCCTGTGTTTATGCCGCTTTGTACCCACTTGATTCACTGACAGAGCGATATCAATAAATATTTTTCAAGATTCTTCCTAGTCAGATATATGCTTCTGCGGTGAATAGAGTGTGTTGAGTCCAGTTCATTGAGCAATGAGTAGATCTGGTGTATTGCATATTCGGTTTACGGAATGGGGTCGGAGCTAATTTCAAACTCTTGTTTTATGCATCACCTCACCTCTGCTTTCGCCTTAAGCAGCCATAAGTGTGTTTTCCAAAGGTGTGACTCTGTTCTGTTTCATAATTCAGTTCTCGTAGAGCGAAATTTACCTTCCCTATCTAAGGGCTATCTTACGATAAATTTCTTTTTCTGTGTGATTTATTTCACTTAGAATCATCGTACCTAAATCCACTGATTATGCTGCTACTAGGCTTATGACATTGATTTCATGGCTGAGTGATATTCCACTGTACATAGGTACCACAGCTTCTGTATTCATTTTTCTGTTCCCTGGGATATTTCAGGTATACCGAAGTCGAGATTCTTGTAAACAGGGCAGCCCTAAACCTTGGGGTGCTTGTGTCCTCTCGATATTTGGTTTTCCCAAGATATACGCCCTTGAGTGGAAGTGCCCTATGTTCTGTAGCTCTGTTTTTTCGATGTTTTAGGAAACACCATACACTTCTTCAGAGTGGCCGTTGGCAACTTACATTCCGCCCATCAGCGTAACAAGCTTCCCATTTCTCCATGGCCTGTCTTGCATTTCTGGTTTTTCCAATTTTTCAGGATGGCCCTTTTGACAGATGGGAAGTGAGACTTCTTTGTAGTGCTGATTTGCCTTGCCCGCTTGTTTGGTTGGCCAAAAAGGGCTTGGGTGTTTTTTCTTGAATATATTCAGGAAAAACGGCCTATGCCCTTTTGGGCCATCTGCACTATAGTAGACGTTTTGCAGCATATCATGTGCTTTAAAGGCGAGTCCAATCTACCTCTTGAAAACAGTTTCCTGCAATTCTGTCTTGCTTTCAAATCCTCTTCGTTGCCTTACCTCAATATATTTTTGGACGATAGTTTTCATTTATAACCCTGCAGGTTTGTGAATTGCAGTGCCGCTGAGGTCCATTTGTCAACTCGCTTTTTTGGGAGCTGGCCGCAGAACCACAGGATTGCTTCAGGCCCTATTCTGGTTCCGGGGAGCAGGTGAGCCTTTGGTTAATTCTTCGTCCTGATTGGAAATTAGAGTGACGTGCGCCTGTCCAAACACCTGGAGCTAGTCTCTCATTGGTTCCCCCTCATTCTGTTCATCCTCCGGATAAATTGCAAACTGTACGAAACAGGGGGTTACAGGTGCTGATTCTCCAAGTGGGGAGATTGTTAGTGAAGTGGCTGGAATGGCGAACCCACGCACCAGCAGATCAGAAATGAGGTTCTTTTAGAATCCTTTCCCGATAACACAGTGTACCATCCTCTGGGTTTCCCATGCATATTTTAATTGTAAAAAGATTCTCTTCCCCCTCGATATTTGGGACCCAAGTATTGGATATCACGCCGTATTACTTTAAAGGGTCTGCATTTTCTCTCCCAACCTCAACAATCCTCTCAGCCCCAAGAGTGTCCAGTGTTATGTCTCATCCGGCTGTGGGTCTAGATGTGCTCAATGCAGGTTGCATCACATCCACTGAATGAATTTTGTAAGAATTTCTCTCTCTTTCACTATCTTTTTATTGTGTGTAATTTATTTTTATAATGGGGAATAGCTTATTTTCACTCCTGTGTTTATGCCGCTTTGTACCCACTTGATTCACTGACAGAGAGATATTAATAAATATATTTCAAGATTCTTACTAGTCAGATATATGCTTCTGTGGTGAATAGAGTGTGTTGAGTCCAGTTCATTGAGCAATGAGTAGATCTGGTGTATTGCATATTCGGTTTACGGAACGGTGTCTGAGCTAATTTCACACTCTTGTTTTATGCATCACCTCACCTCTGCTTTCCCCTTAAGCAGCCATAAGTGTGTTTTCTAAAGGTGTGACTCTGTTCTGTTTCATAGTTCAGTTCACGTAGAGCGATTTTACCTTCCCTGTCTAAGGACTATCTTATGATAAGTCTCTTTTTCTGTGTGACTTATTTGACTTAGTATCATCGTACCTAAATCCACTCATTATGCTGCTACTAGGCTTATGACATTGATTTCATGGCTGAGTGATATTGCACTGTACATAGGAACCACAGCTTCTGTATTCATTTTTCTCTTTCCTGGGATATTTAACGTGTACCGAAGTCGAGATTCTTGTAAACAGGGCAGCCCTAAACTTTGGGGTGCTTGTGTCCTGTCGATGTTTGGTTTTCCCAAGTAATATGCCCTTGAGCGGAAGTGCCCTATGCTCTGTAGCTCTGTTTTTTAGATGTTTTTGGAAACACCATACACTTCTCCAGAGTGGCCGTTGGCGACTTACATTCCGCCCATCAGCGTAACAAGGTTCCCATTTCTCCATGGCCTGTCCTGCATTTCTGCTTTTGCCACTTTTTCAGGATGGCCCTTTTGGCCGATGGGAAGTGAGACTTCTTTGTAGTGCTGATTTGCCTTGCCCGCTTGTTTGGTTGGCCAAAAAGGGCTTGTGTGTTTTTTCCTGAATATATTCAGGAAAAAAGGCCTACGCCCTTTTTGGCCAACTGTACCATAGTAGACGTTTTGCCGCTTTTTATGTGTTTTAAAGGCGAGTCCAAACTACCTCTTGAAAATTGTTTTCTGCAATTCTGTCTCACTTTCAAATCCTCTTCGTTGCCTTACCTCAATATATTTTTGGATGACAGTTTTCATTTATAACCCTGCAAGTTTGTGAATTGCAGTGCCCCTGAGGTCCATTTTTCAACTCCTTTTTTTGGGAGCTGGCCACAAAACCGCAGGATTGCTTCAGGCCCTATTCTGATTCCGGGGGGCAGGTGAGCCTTTGGTTAATTCTTCGTCCTGATTGGAAATTAGAGTGACGTGTGCCTGTGCAAACACCAGGAGCTAGTCTCTCATTGATTCCCCCTAATCCCGTTCATCCTCCGGATAAATTGCAAACTGTACGAAACAGGGGGTTACAGGTGCTGATTCTCCAAGTGGGGAGATTGTTAGTGAAGTGGCTGGAATGGCGAACCCACGCACCAGCAGATCAGAAATGAGGTTCTTTTAGAAACCTTTCCCGATCACACAGTGTACCATCCTCTGGGTTCCCCATGCATGTTTTAACTGTAGGAAGATTCCCTTCCACCTGGATATTTGTGACCCATGGATTGGATACCACGCTGTATTACGTGAAAGGGTCTGCATTTTCTCTCCCAACCTCAACAATCCTCTCAGCCCCAAGAGTTTCCAGCGTTATGTCTCATCCGGCTGTGGGTCTAGATGTGCTCAATGCAGGTTGCATCACATCCACTGAATGAATTTTGTAAGAATTTCTCTCTCTTTCACTTTCTTTTTATTGTGTGTAATTTATTTTTATAATGGGGTTTTGATTATTTACTCCGGTGTGTTCTTCACACTTTGTACCCACTTGATTCACTGACAGAGAGATATCAATAAATATTTTTCAAGATTCTTCCTAGTCAGATATATGATTCTGCATTGAATAGAGTGTGTTGAGTCCAGTTCATTGAGCAATGAGTAGATCTGGTGTATTGCATATTTGATTTATGGAATGGTGTCTGAGCTAATTTCAAACTCTTGTTTTATGCATCACCTCACCTCTGCTTTCGCCTTAAGCAGCCATAAGTACGTTTTCTAAATGTGTGACTGTTCTGTTTCGTAAATCAGTTCACGTAGAGCGACTTTTACCTTCCCTGTCTAAGGGCTATCTTACGATAAATTTCTTTTTCTGTGTGATTTGTTTCACTTAGAATCATCGTACCTAAATCCACTGATTATGCTGCTACTAGGCTTATGACATTGATTTCATGGCTGAGTGATATTTCACTGTACATAGGTACCACAGCTTCTGTATTCATTTTTCTGTTTCCTGGGATATTTAAGGTATACCGAAGTCGAGATTCTTGTAAACAGGGCAGCCCTAAACCTTGAGGTGCTTGTGTCCTCTCGATATTTGGTTTTCCCAAGATATACGCCCTTGAGCAGAAGTGCCCTATGTTCTGTAGCTCTGTTTTTTCGATGTTTTAGGAAACACCATACACTTCTTCAGATTGGCCGTTGGCAACTTACATTCCGCCCATCAGCGTAACAAGCTTCCCATTTCTCCATGGCCTGTCTTGCATTTCTGGTTTTTCCACTTTTTCAGGATGGCCCTTTTGACAGATCGGAAGTGAGACTTCTTTGTGGTGCTGATTTGCCTTGCCCGCTTGTTTGGTTGGCCAAAAAGGGCTTGGGTGTTTTTTCTTGAATATATTCAGGAAAAAAGGCCTACGCCCTTTTTGGCCATCTGCACTATAGTAGACGTTTTGCAGCATATCATGTGCTTTAAAGGCGAGTCCAATCTACCTCTTGAAAACAGTTTCCTGCAATTCTGTCTTGCTTTCAAATCCTCTTCGTTGCCTTACCTCAATATATTTTTGGACGATAGTTTTCATTTATAACCCTGAAGGTTTGTGAATTGCAGTGCCGCTGAGGTCCATTTGTCAACTCGCTCTTTTGGGAGCTGGCCGCAGAACCGCAGGATTGCTTCAGGCCCTATTCTGGTTCCGGGGGGCAGGTGCGCCTTTGGTTAATTCTTCGTCCTGATTAGAAATTAGAGTGACGTGCGCCTGTCCAAACACCTGGAGCTAGCCTCTCATTGGTTCCCCCTCATTCTGTTCATCCTCCGGATAAATTGCAAACTGCACGAAACAGGGGGTAACAGGGGCTGATTCTCCAAGTGGGGAGCTTGTTAGTGAAGCGACTGGAATGGTGAACCCACACACTAGCAGATCAGAAATTTGGTGTGTTTTAGAAACCTTTCCCGATCACACAGTGTACCATACTCTGGGTTTCCCATGCATGTTTTAGCTGTAGGAAGATTCCCTTCCACCTGAATATTTGTGACCCATGCATTGGATACCACGCTGTATTACTTTAAAGGGTCTGCATTTTCTCTCCCAACCTCAACAATCCTCTCAGCCCCAAGAGTTTGCAGCGTTATGTCTCATCCGGCTGTGTGCCTAGATGTGCTCAATGCAGGTTGCATCACACCCGCTGAATGAATTTTGTAAGAATTTCTCTCTCTTTCACTATCTTTTTATTCTGTGTAATTTATTTTTATAATGGGGTTTAGCTTATTTTCACTCCTGTGTTTATGCCGCTTTGTACCCACTTGATTCACTGACAGAGCGATATCAATAAATATTTTTCAAGATTCTTCCTAGTCAGATATATGCTTCTGCGGTGAATAGAGTGTGTTGAGTCCAGTTCATTGAGCAATGAGTAGATCTGGTGTATTGCATATTCGGTTTACGGAATGGGGTCGGAGCTAATTTCAAACTCTTGTTTTATGCATCACCTCACCTCTGCTTTCGCCTTAAGCAGCCATAAGTGTGTTTTCTAAAGGTGTGACTCTGTTCTGTTTCATAATTCAGTTCTCGTAGAGCGAAATTTACCTTCCCTATCTAAGGGCTATCTTACGATAAATTTCTTTTTCTGTGTGATTTATTTCACTTAGAATCATCGTACCTAAATCCACTGATTATGCTGCTACTAGGCTTATGACATTGATTTCATGGCTGAGTGATATTCCACTGTACATAGGTACCACAGCTTCTGTATTCATTTTTCTGTTCCCTGGGATATTTCAGGTATACCGAAGTCGAGATTCTTGTAAACAGGGCAGCCCTAAACCTTGGGGTGCTTGTGTCCTCTCGATATTTGGTTTTCCCAAGATATACGCCCTTGAGTGGAAGTGCCCTATGTTCTGTAGCTCTGTTTTTTCGATGTTTTAGGAAACACCATACACTTCTTCAGAGTGGCCGTTGGCAACTTACATTCCGCCCATCAGCGTAACAAGCTTCCCATTTCTCCATGGCCTGTCTTGCATTTCTGGTTTTTCCAATTTTTCAGGATGGCCCTTTTGACAGATGGGAAGTGAGACTTCTTTGTAGTGCTGATTTGCCTTGCCCGCTTGTTTGGTTGGCCAAAAAGGGCTTGGGTGTTTTTTCTTGAATATATTCAGGAAAAACGGCCTATGCCCTTTTGGGCCATCTGCACTATAGTAGACGTTTTGCAGCATATCATGTGCTTTAAAGGCGAGTCCAATCTACCTCTTGAAAACAGTTTCCTGCAATTCTGTCTTGCTTTCAAATCCTCTTCGTTGCCTTACCTCAATATATTTTTGGACGATAGTTTTCATTTATAACCCTGAAGGTTTGTGAATTGCAGTGCCGCTGAGGTCCATTTGTCAACTCGCTTTTTTGGGAGCTGGCCGCAGAACCACAGGATTGCTTCAGGCCCTATTCTGGTTCCGGGGAGCAGGTGAGCCTTTGGTTAATTCTTCGTCCTGATTGGAAATTAGAGTGACGTGCGCCTGTCCAAACACCTGGAGCTAGTCTCTCATTGGTTCCCCCTCATTCTGTTCATCCTCCGGATAAATTGCAAACTGTACGAAACAGGGGGTTACAGGTGCTGATTCTCCAAGTGGGGAGATTGTTAGTGAAGTGGCTGGAATGGCGAACCCACGCACCAGCAGATCAGAAATGAGGTTCTTTTAGAATCCTTTCCCGATAACACAGTGTACCATCCTCTGGGTTTCCCATGCATATTTTAATTGTAAAAAGATTCTCTTCCCCCTCGATATTTGGGACCCAAGTATTGGATATCACGCCGTATTACTTTAAAGGGTCTGCATTTTCTCTCCCAACCTCAACAATCCTCTCAGCCCCAAGAGTGTCCAGTGTTATGTCTCATCCGGCTGTGGGTCTAGATGTGCTCAATGCAGGTTGCATCACATCCACTGAATGAATTTTGTAAGAATTTCTCTCTCTTTCACTATCTTTTTATTGTGTGTAATTTATTTTTATAATGGGGAATAGCTTATTTTCACTCCTGTGTTTATGCCGCTTTGTACCCACTTGATTCACTGACAGAGAGATATTAATAAATATATTTCAAGATTCTTACTAGTCAGATATATGCTTCTGTGGTGAATAGAGTGTGTTGAGTCCAGTTCATTGAGCAATGAGTAGATCTGGTGTATTGCATATTCGGTTTACGGAACGGTGTCTGAGCTAATTTCACACTCTTGTTTTATGCATCACCTCACCTCTGCTTTCCCCTTAAGCAGCCATAAGTGTGTTTTCTAAAGGTGTGACTCTGTTCTGTTTCATAGTTCAGTTCACGTAGAGCGATTTTACCTTCCCTGTCTAAGGACTATCTTATGATAAGTCTCTTTTTCTGTGTGACTTATTTGACTTAGTATCATCGTACCTAAATCCACTCATTATGCTGCTACTAGGCTTATGACATTGATTTCATGGCTGAGTGATATTGCACTGTACATAGGAACCACAGCTTCTGTATTCATTTTTCTCTTTCCTGGGATATTTAACGTGTACCGAAGTCGAGATTCTTGTAAACAGGGCAGCCCTAAACTTTGGGGTGCTTGTGTCCTGTCGATGTTTGGTTTTCCCAAGTAATATGCCCTTGAGCGGAAGTGCCCTATGCTCTGTAGCTCTGTTTTTTAGATGTTTTTGGAAACACCATACACTTCTCCAGAGTGGCCGTTGGCGACTTACATTCCGCCCATCAGCGTAACAAGGTTCCCATTTCTCCATGGCCTGTCCTGCATTTCTGCTTTTGCCACTTTTTCAGGATGGCCCTTTTGGCCGATGGGAAGTGAGACTTCTTTGTAGTGCTGATTTGCCTTGCCCGCTTGTTTGGTTGGCCAAAAAGGGCTTGTGTGTTTTTTCCTGAATATATTCAGGAAAAAAGGCCTACGCCCTTTTTGGCCAACTGTACCATAGTAGACGTTTTGCCGCTTTTTATGTGTTTTAAAGGCGAGTCCAAACTACCTCTTGAAAATTGTTTTCTGCAATTCTGTCTCACTTTCAAATCCTCTTCGTTGCCTTACCTCAATATATTTTTGGATGACAGTTTTCATTTATAACCCTGCAAGTTTGTGAATTGCAGTGCCCCTGAGGTCCATTTTTCAACTCCTTTTTTTGGGAGCTGGCCACAAAACCGCAGGATTGCTTCAGGCCCTATTCTGATTCCGGGGGGCAGGTGAGCCTTTGGTTAATTCTTCGTCCTGATTGGAAATTAGAGTGACGTGTGCCTGTGCAAACACCAGGAGCTAGTCTCTCATTGATTCCCCCTAATCCCGTTCATCCTCCGGATAAATTGCAAACTGTACGAAACAGGGGGTTACAGGTGCTGATTCTCCAAGTGGGGAGATTGTTAGTGAAGTGGCTGGAATGGCGAACCCATGCACCAGCAGATCAGAAATGAGGTTCTTTTAGAAACCTTTCCCGATCACACAGTGTACCATCCTCTGGGTTCCCCATGCATGTTTTAACTGTAGGAAGATTCCCTTCCACCTGGATATTTGTGACCCATGGATTGGATACCACGCTGTATTACGTGAAAGGGTCTGCATTTTCTCTCCCAACCTCAACAATCCTCTCAGCCCCAAGAGTTTGCAGCGTTATGTCTCATCCGGCTGTGTGCCTAGATGTGCTCAATGCAGGTTGCATCACAACCGCTGAATGAATTTTGTAAGAATTTCTCTCTCTTTCACTATCTTTTTATTCTGTGTAATTTATTTTTATAATGGGGTTTAGCTTATTTTCACTCCTGTGTTTATGCCGCTTTGTACCCACTTGATTCACTGACAGAGCGATATCAATAAATATTTTTCAAGATTCTTCCTAGTCAGATATATGCTTCTGCGGTGAATAGAGTGTGTTGAGTCCAGTTCATTGAGCAATGAGTAGATCTGGTGTATTGCATATTCGGTTTACGGAATGGTGTCGGAGCTAATTTCAAACTCTTGTTTTATGCATCACCTCACCTCTGCTTTCGCCTTAAGCAGCCATAAGTGTGTTTTCTAAAGGTGTGACTCTGTTCTGTTTCATAATTCAGTTCTCGTAGAGCGAAATTTACCTTCCCTATCTAAGGGCTATCTTACGATAAATTTCTTTTTCTGTGTGATTTATTTCACTTAGAATCATCGTACCTAAATCCACTGATTATGCTGCTACTAGGCTTATGACATTGATTTCATGGCTGAGTGATATTCCACTGTACATAGGTACCACAGCTTCTGTATTCATTTTTCTGTTCCCTGGGATATTTCAGGTATACCGAAGTCGAGATTCTTGTAAACAGGGCAGCCCTAAACCTTGGGGTGCTTGTGTCCTCTCGATATTTGGTTTTCCCAAGATATACGCCCTTGAGTGGAAGTGCCCTATGTTCTGTAGCTCTGTTTTTTCGATGTTTTAGGAAACACCATACACTTCTTCAGAGTGGCCGTTGGCAACTTACATTCCGCCCATCAGCGTAACAAGCTTCCCATTTCTCCATGGCCTGTCTTGCATTTCTGGTTTTTCCAATTTTTCAGGATGGCCCTTTTGACAGATGGGAAGTGAGACTTCTTTGTAGTGCTGATTTGCCTTGCCCGCTTGTTTGGTTGGCCAAAAAGGGCTTGGGTGTTTTTTCTTGAATATATTCAGGAAAAACGGCCTATGCCCTTTTGGGCCATCTGCACTATAGTAGACGTTTTGCAGCATATCATGTGCTTTAAAGGCGAGTCCAATCTACCTCTTGAAAACAGTTTCCTGCAATTCTGTCTTGCTTTCAAATCCTCTTCGTTGCCTTACCTCAATATATTTTTGGACGATAGTTTTCATTTATAACCCTGCAGGTTTGTGAATTGCAGTGCCGCTGAGGTCCATTTGTCAACTCGCTTTTTTGGGAGCTGGCCGCAGAACCACAGGATTGCTTCAGGCCCTATTCTGGTTCCGGGGAGCAGGTGAGCCTTTGGTTAATTCTTCGTCCTGATTGGAAATTAGAGTGACGTGCGCCTGTCCAAACACCTGGAGCTAGTCTCTCATTGGTTCCCCCTCATTCTGTTCATCCTCCGGATAAATTGCAAACTGTACGAAACAGGGGGTTACAGGTGCTGATTCTCCAAGTGGGGAGATTGTTAGTGAAGTGGCTGGAATGGCGAACCCACGCACCAGCAGATCAGAAATGAGGTTCTTTTAGAATCCTTTCCCGATAACACAGTGTACCATCCTCTGGGTTTCCCATGCATATTTTAATTGTAAAAAGATTCTCTTCCCCCTCGATATTTGGGACCCAAGTATTGGATATCACGCCGTATTACTTTAAAGGGTCTGCATTTTCTCTCCCAACCTCAACAATCCTCTCAGCCCCAAGAGTGTCCAGTGTTATGTCTCATCCGGCTGTGGGTCTAGATGTGCTCAATGCAGGTTGCATCACATCCACTGAATGAATTTTGTAAGAATTTCTCTCTCTTTCACTATCTTTTTATTGTGTGTAATTTATTTTTATAATGGGGAATAGCTTATTTTCACTCCTGTGTTTATGCCGCTTTGTACCCACTTGATTCACTGACAGAGAGATATTAATAAATATATTTCAAGATTCTTACTAGTCAGATATATGCTTCTGTGGTGAATAGAGTGTGTTGAGTCCAGTTCATTGAGCAATGAGTAGATCTGGTGTATTGCATATTCGGTTTACGGAACGGTGTCTGAGCTAATTTCACACTCTTGTTTTATGCATCACCTCACCTCTGCTTTCCCCTTAAGCAGCCATAAGTGTGTTTTCTAAAGGTGTGACTCTGTTCTGTTTCATAGTTCAGTTCACGTAGAGCGATTTTACCTTCCCTGTCTAAGGACTATCTTATGATAAGTCTCTTTTTCTGTGTGACTTATTTGACTTAGTATCATCGTACCTAAATCCACTCATTATGCTGCTACTAGGCTTATGACATTGATTTCATGGCTGAGTGATATTGCACTGTACATAGGAACCACAGCTTCTGTATTCATTTTTCTCTTTCCTGGGATATTTAACGTGTACCGAAGTCGAGATTCTTGTAAACAGGGCAGCCCTAAACTTTGGGGTGCTTGTGTCCTGTCGATGTTTGGTTTTCCCAAGTAATATGCCCTTGAGCGGAAGTGCCCTATGCTCTGTAGCTCTGTTTTTTAGATGTTTTTGGAAACACCATACACTTCTCCAGAGTGGCCGTTGGCGACTTACATTCCGCCCATCAGCGTAACAAGGTTCCCATTTCTCCATGGCCTGTCCTGCATTTCTGCTTTTGCCACTTTTTCAGGATGGCCCTTTTGGCCGATGGGAAGTGAGACTTCTTTGTAGTGCTGATTTGCCTTGCCCGCTTGTTTGGTTGGCCAAAAAGGGCTTGTGTGTTTTTTCCTGAATATATTCAGGAAAAAAGGCCTACGCCCTTTTTGGCCAACTGTACCATAGTAGACGTTTTGCCGCTTTTTATGTGTTTTAAAGGCGAGTCCAAACTACCTCTTGAAAATTGTTTTCTGCAATTCTGTCTCACTTTCAAATCCTCTTCGTTGCCTTACCTCAATATATTTTTGGATGACAGTTTTCATTTATAACCCTGCAAGTTTGTGAATTGCAGTGCCCCTGAGGTCCATTTTTCAACTCCTTTTTTTGGGAGCTGGCCACAAAACCGCAGGATTGCTTCAGGCCCTATTCTGATTCCGGGGAGCAGGTGAGCCTTTGGTTAATTCTTCGTCCTGATTGGAAATTAGAGTGACGTGTGCCTGTGCAAACACCAGGAGCTAGTCTCTCATTGATTCCCCCTAATCCCGTTCATCCTCCGGATAAATTGCAAACTGTACGAAACAGGGGGTTACAGGTGCTGATTCTCCAAGTGGGGAGATTGTTAGTGAAGTGGCTGGAATGGCGAACCCACGCACCAGCAGATCAGAAATGAGGTTCTTTTAGAAACCTTTCCCGATCACACAGTGTACCATCCTCTGGGTTCCCCATGCATGTTTTAACTGTAGGAAGATTCCCTTCCACCTGGATATTTGTGACCCATGGATTGGATACCACGCTGTATTACGTGAAAGGGTCTGCATTTTCTCTCCCAACCTCAACAATCCTCTCAGCCCCAAGAGTTTCCAGCGTTATGTCTCATCCGGCTGTGGGTCTAGATGTGCTCAATGCAGGTTGCATCACATCCACTGAATGAATTTTGTAAGAATTTCTCTCTCTTTCACTTTCTTTTTATTGTGTGTAATTTATTTTTATAATGGGGTTTTGATTATTTACTCCGGTGTGTTCTTCACACTTTGTACCCACTTGAATCACTGACAGAGAGATATCAATAAATATTTTTCAAGATTCTTCCTAGTCAGATATATGATTCTGCATTGAATAGAGTGTGTTGAGTCCAGTTCATTGAGCAATGAGTAGATCTGGTGTATTGCATATTTGATTTATGGAATGGTGTCTGAGCTAATTTCAAACTCTTGTTTTATGCATCACCTCACCTCTGCTTTCGCCTTAAGCAGCCATAAGTACGTTTTCTAAATGTGTGACTGTTCTGTTTCGTAAATCAGTTCACGTAGAGCGACTTTTACCTTCCCTGTCTAAGGGCTATCTTACGATAAATTTCTTTTTCTGTGTGATTTGTTTCACTTAGAATCATCGTACCTAAATCCACTGATTATGCTGCTACTAGGCTTATGACATTGATTTCATGGCTGAGTGATATTTCACTGTACATAGGTACCACAGCTTCTGTATTCATTTTTCTGTTTCCTGGGATATTGAAGGTATACCGAAGTCGAGATTCTTGTAAACAGGGCAGCCCTAAACCTTGAGGTGCTTGTGTCCTCTCGATATTTGGTTTTCCCAAGATATACGCCCTTGAGCGGAAGTGCCCTATGTTCTGTAGCTCTGTTTTTTTGATGTTTTAGGAAACACCATACACTTCTTCAGATTGGCCGTTGGCAACTTACATTCCGCCCATCAGCGTAACAAGCTTCCCATTTCTCCATGGCCTGTCTTGCATTTCTGGTTTTTCCACTTTTTCAGGATGGCCCTTTTGACAGATCGGAAGTGAGACTTCTTTGTAGTGCTGATTTGCCTTGCCCGCTTGTTTGGTTGGCCAAAAAGGGCTTGGGTGTTTTTTCTTGAATATATTCAGGAAAAAAGGCCTACGCCCTTTTTGGCCATCTGCACTATAGTAGACGTTTTGCAGCATATCATGTGCTTTAAAGGCGAGTCCAATCTACCTCTTGAAAACAGTTTCCTGCAATTCTGTCTTGCTTTCAAATCCTCTTCGTTGCCTTACCTCAATATATTTTTGGACGATAGTTTTCATTTATAACCCTGAAGGTTTGTGAATTGCAGTGCCGCTGAGGTCCATTTGTCAACTCGCTCTTTTGGGAGCTGGCCGCAGAACCGCAGGATTGCTTCAGGCCCTATTCTGGTTCCGGGGGGCAGGTGCGCCTTTGGTTAATTCTTTGTCCTGATTAGAAATTAGAGTGACGTGCGCCTGTCCAAACACCTGGAGCTAGCCTCTCATTGGTTCCCCCTCATTCTGTTCATCCTCCGGATAAATTGCAAACTGTACGAAACAGGGGGTTACAGGTGCTGATTCTCCAAGTGGGGAGATTGTTAGTGAAGTGGCTGGAATGGCGAACCCACGCACCAGCAGATCAGAAATGAGGTTCTTTTAGAATCCTTTCCCGATAACACAGTGTACCATCCTCTGGGTTTCCCATGCATATTTTAATTGTAAAAAGATTCTCTTCCCCCTCGATATTTGGGACCCAAGTATTGGATATCACGCCGTATTACTTTAAAGGGTCTGCATTTTCTCTCCCAACCTCAACAATCCTCTCAGCCCCAAGAGTGTCCAGTGTTATGTCTCATCTGGCTGTGGGTCTAGATGTGCTCAATGCAGGTTGCATCACATCCACTGAATGAATTTTGTAAGAATTTCTCTCTCTTTCACTATCTTTTTATTGTGTGTAATTTATTTTTATAATGGGGAATAGCTTATTTTCACTCCTGTGTTTATGCCGCTTTGTACCCACTTGATTCACTGACAGAGAGATATTAATAAATATATTTCAAGATTCTTACTAGTCAGATATATGCTTCTGTGGTGAATAGAGTGTGTTGAGTCCAGTTCATTGAGCAATGAGTAGATCTGGTGTATTGCATATTCGGTTTACGGAACGGTGTCTGAGCTAATTTCACACTCTTGTTTTATGCATCACCTCACCTCTGCTTTCCCCTTAAGCAGCCATAAGTGTGTTTTCTAAAGGTGTGACTCTGTTCTGTTTCATAGTTCAGTTCACGTAGAGCGATTTTACCTTCCCTGTCTAAGGACTATCTTATGATAAGTCTCTTTTTCTGTGTGACTTATTTGACTTAGTATCATCGTACCTAAATCCACTCATTATGCTGCTACTAGGCTTATGACATTGATTTCATGGCTGAGTGATATTGCACTGTACATAGGAACCACAGCTTCTGTATTCATTTTTCTCTTTCCTGGGATATTTAACGTGTACCGAAGTCGAGATTCTTGTAAACAGGGCAGCCCTAAACTTTGGGGTGCTTGTGTCCTGTCGATGTTTGGTTTTCCCAAGTAATATGCCCTTGAGCGGAAGTGCCCTATGCTCTGTAGCTCTGTTTTTTAGATGTTTTTGGAAACACCATACACTTCTCCAGAGTGGCCGTTGGCGACTTACATTCCGCCCATCAGCGTAACAAGGTTCCCATTTCTCCATGGCCTGTCCTGCATTTCTGCTTTTGCCACTTTTTCAGGATGGCCCTTTTGGCCGATGGGAAGTGAGACTTCTTTGTAGTGCTGATTTGCCTTGCCCGCTTGTTTGGTTGGCCAAAAAGGGCTTGTGTGTTTTTTCCTGAATATATTCAGGAAAAAAGGCCTACGCCCTTTTTGGCCAACTGTACCATAGTAGACGTTTTGCCGCTTTTTATGTGTTTTAAAGGCGAGTCCAAACTACCTCTTGAAAATTGTTTTCTGCAATTCTGTCTCACTTTCAAATCCTCTTCGTTGCCTTACCTCAATATATTTTTGGATGACAGTTTTCATTTGTAACCCTGCAAGTTTGTGAATTGCAGTGCCCCTGAGGTCCATTTTTCAACTCCTTTTTTTGGGAGCTGGCCACAAAACCGCAGGATTGCTTCAGGCCCTATTCTGGTTCCGGGGGGCAGGTGCGCCTTTGGTTAATTCTTCGTCCTGATTAGAAATTAGAGTGACGTGCGCCTGTCCAAACACCTGGAGCTAGCCTCTCATTGGTTCCCCCTCATTCTGTTCATCCTCCGGATAAATTGCAAACTGCACGAAACAGGGGGTAACAGGGGCTGATTCTCCAAGTGGGGAGCTTGTTAGTGAAGCGACTGGAATGGTGAACCCACACACTAGCAGATCAGAAATTTGGTGTGTTTTAGAAACCTTTCCCGATCACACAGTGTACCATACTCTGGGTTTCCCATGCATGTTTTAGCTGTAGGAAGATTCCCTTCCACCTGAATATTTGTGACCCATGCATTGGATACCACGCTGTATTACTTTAAAGGGTCTGCATTTTCTCTCCCAACCTCAACAATCCTCTCAGCCCCAAGAGTTTGCAGCGTTATGTCTCATCCGGCTGTGTGCCTAGATGTGCTCAATGCAGGTTGCATCACACCCGCTGAATGAATTTTGTAAGAATTTCTCTCTCTTTCACTATCTTTTTATTCTGTGTAATTTATTTTTATAATGGGGTTTAGCTTATTTTCACTCCTGTGTTTATGCCGCTTTGTACCCACTTGATTCACTGACAGAGCGATATCAATAAATATTTTTCAAGATTCTTCCTAGTCAGATATATGCTTCTGCGGTGAATAGAGTGTGTTGAGTCCAGTTCATTGAGCAATGAGTAGATCTGGTGTATTGCATATTCGGTTTACGGAATGGTGTCGGAGCTAATTTCAAACTCTTGTTTTATGCATCACCTCACCTCTGCTTTCGCCTTAAGCAGCCATAAGTGTGTTTTCTAAAGGTGTGACTCTGTTCTGTTTCATAATTCAGTTCTCGTAGAGCGAAATTTACCTTCCCTATCTAAGGGCTATCTTACGATAAATTTCTTTTTCTGTGTGATTTATTTCACTTAGAATCATCGTACCTAAATCCACTGATTATGCTGCTACTAGGCTTATGACATTGATTTCATGGCTGAGTGATATTCCACTGTACATAGGTACCACAGCTTCTGTATTCATTTTTCTGTTCCCTGGGATATTTCAGGTATACCGAAGTCGAGATTCTTGTAAACAGGGCAGCCCTAAACCTTGGGGTGCTTGTGTCCTCTCGATATTTGGTTTTCCCAAGATATACGCCCTTGAGTGGAAGTGCCCTATGTTCTGTAGCTCTGTTTTTTCGATGTTTTAGGAAACACCATACACTTCTTCAGAGTGGCCGTTGGCAACTTACATTCCGCCCATCAGCGTAACAAGCTTCCCATTTCTCCATGGCCTGTCTTGCATTTCTGGTTTTTCCAATTTTTCAGGATGGTCCTTTTGACAGATGGGAAGTGAGACTTCTTTGTAGTGCTGATTTGCCTTGCCCGCTTGTTTGGTTGGCCAAAAAGGGCTTGGGTGTTTTTTCTTGAATATATTCAGGAAAAACGGCCTATGCCCTTTTGGGCCATCTGCACTATAGTAGACATTTTGCAGCATATCATGTGCTTTAAAGGCGAGTCCAATCTACCTCTTGAAAACAGTTTCCTGCAATTCTGTCTTGCTTTCAAATCCTCTTCGTTGCCTTACCTCAATATATTTTTGGACGATAGTTTTCATTTATAACCCTGCAGGTTTGTGAATTGCAGTGCCGCTGAGGTCCATTTGTCAACTCGCTTTTTTGGGAGCTGGCCGCAGAACCACAGGATTGCTTCAGGCCCTATTCTGGTTCCGGGGAGCAGGTGAGCCTTTGGTTAATTCTTCGTCCTGATTGGAAATTAGAGTGACGTGCGCCTGTCCAAACACCTGGAGCTAGTCTCTCATTGGTTCCCCCTCATTCTGTTCATCCTCCGGATAAATTGCAAACTGTACGAAACAGGGGGTTACAGGTGCTGATTCTCCAAGTGGGGAGATTGTTAGTGAAGTGGCTGGAATGGCGAACCCACGCACCAGCAGATCAGAAATGAGGTTCTTTTAGAATCCTTTCCCGATAACACAGTGTACCATCCTCTGGGTTTCCCATGCATATTTTAATTGTAAAAAGATTCTCTTCCCCCTCGATATTTGGGACCCAAGTATTGGATATCACGCCGTATTACTTTAAAGGGTCTGCATTTTCTCTCCCAACCTCAACAATCCTCTCAGCCCCAAGAGTGTCCAGTGTTATGTCTCATCCGGCTGTGGGTCTAGATGTGCTCAATGCAGGTTGCATCACATCCACTGAATGAATTTTGTAAGAATTTCTCTCTCTTTCACTATCTTTTTATTGTGTGTAATTTATTTTTATAATGGGCAATAGCTTATTTTCACTCCTGTGTTTATGCCGCTTTGTACCCACTTGATTCACTGACAGAGAGATATTAATAAATATATTTCAAGATTCTTACTAGTCAGATATATGCTTCTGTGGTGAATAGAGTGTGTTGAGTCCAGTTCATTGAGCAATGAGTAGATCTGGTGTATTGCATATTCGGTTTACGGAACGGTGTCTGAGCTAATTTCACACTCTTGTTTTATGCATCACCTCACCTCTGCTTTCCCCTTAAGCAGCCATAAGTGTGTTTTCTAAAGGTGTGACTCTGTTCTGTTTCATAGTTCAGTTCACGTAGAGCGATTTTACCTTCCCTGTCTAAGGACTATCTTATGATAAGTCTCTTTTTCTGTGTGACTTATTTGACTTAGTATCATCGTACCTAAATCCACTCATTATGCTGCTACTAGGCTTATGACATTGATTTCATGGCTGAGTGATATTGCACTGTACATAGGAACCACAGCTTCTGTATTCATTTTTCTCTTTCCTGGGATATTTAACGTGTACCGAAGTCGAGATTCTTGTAAACAGGGCAGCCCTAAACTTTGGGGTGCTTGTGTCCTGTCGATGTTTGGTTTTCCCAAGTAATATGCCCTTGAGCGGAAGTGCCCTATGCTCTGTAGCTCTGTTTTTTAGATGTTTTTGGAAACACCATACACTTCTCCAGAGTGGCCGTTGGCGACTTACATTCCGCCCATCAGCGTAACAAGGTTCCCATTTCTCCATGGCCTGTCCTGCATTTCTGCTTTTGCCACTTTTTCAGGATGGCCCTTTTGGCCGATGGGAAGTGAGACTTCTTTGTAGTGCTGATTTGCCTTGCCCGCTTGTTTGGTTGGCCAAAAAGGGCTTGTGTGTTTTTTCCTGAATATATTCAGGAAAAAAGGCCTACGCCCTTTTTGGCCAACTGTACCATAGTAGACGTTTTGCCGCTTTTTATGTGTTTTAAAGGCGAGTCCAAACTACCTCTTGAAAATTGTTTTCTGCAATTCTGTCTCACTTTCAAATCCTCTTCGTTGCCTTACCTCAATATATTTTTGGATGACAGTTTTCATTTATAACCCTGCAAGTTTGTGAATTGCAGTGCCCCTGAGGTCCATTTTTCAACTCCTTTTTTTGGGAGCTGGCCACAAAACCGCAGGATTGCTTCAGGCCCTATTCTGATTCCGGGGGGCAGGTGAGCCTTTGGTTAATTCTTCGTCCTGATTGGAAATTAGAGTGACGTGTGCCTGTGCAAACACCAGGAGCTAGTCTCTCATTGATTCCCCCTAATCCCGTTCATCCTCCGGATAAATTGCAAACTGTACGAAACAGGGGGTTACAGGTGCTGATTCTCCAAGTGGGGAGATTGTTAGTGAAGTGGCTGGAATGGCGAACCCACGCACCAGCAGATCAGAAATGAGGTTCTTTTAGAAACCTTTCCCGATCACACAGTGTACCATCCTCTGGGTTCCCCATGCATGTTTTAACTGTAGGAAGATTCCCTTCCACCTGGATATTTGTGACCCATGGATTGGATACCACGCTGTATTACGTGAAAGGGTCTGCATTTTCTCTCCCAACCTCAACAATCCTCTCAGCCCCAAGAGTTTCCAGCGTTATGTCTCATCCGGCTGTGGGTCTAGATGTGCTCAATGCAGGTTGCATCACATCCACTGAATGAATTTTGTAAGAATTTCTCTCTCTTTCACTTTCTTTTTATTGTGTGTAATTTATTTTTATAATGGGGTTTTGATTATTTACTCCGGTGTGTTCTTCACACTTTGTACCCACTTGAATCACTGACAGAGAGATATCAATAAATATTTTTCAAGATTCTTCCTAGTCAGATATATGATTCTGCATTGAATAGAGTGTGTTGAGTCCAGTTCATTGAGCAATGAGTAGATCTGGTGTATTGCATATTTGATTTATGGAATGGTGTCTGAGCTAATTTCAAACTCTTGTTTTATGCATCACCTCACCTCTGCTTTCGCCTTAAGCAGCCATAAGTACGTTTTCTAAATGTGTGACTGTTCTGTTTCGTAAATCAGTTCACGTAGAGCGACTTTTACCTTCCCTGTCTAAGGGCTATCTTACGATAAATTTCTTTTTCTGTGTGATTTGTTTCACTTAGAATCATCGTACCTAAATCCACTGATTATGCTGCTACTAGGCTTATGACATTGATTTCATGGCTGAGTGATATTTCACTGTACATAGGTACCACAGCTTCTGTATTCATTTTTCTGTTTCCTGGGATATTTAAGGTATACCGAAGTCGAGATTCTTGTAAACAGGGCAGCCCTAAACCTTGAGGTGCTTGTGTCCTCTCGATATTTGGTTTTCCCAAGATATACGCCCTTGAGCAGAAGTGCCCTATGTTCTGTAGCTCTGTTTTTTCGATGTTTTAGGAAACACCATACACTTCTTCAGATTGGCCGTTGGCAACTTACATTCCGCCCATCAGCGTAACAAGCTTCCCATTTCTCCATGGCCTGTCTTGCATTTCTGGTTTTTCCACTTTTTCAGGATGGCCCTTTTGACAGATCGGAAGTGAGACTTCTTTGTAGTGCTGATTTGCCTTGCCCGCTTGTTTGGTTGGCCAAAAAGGGCTTGGGTGTTTTTTCTTGAATATATTCAGGAAAAAAGGCCTACGCCCTTTTTGGCCATCTGCACTATAGTAGACGTTTTGCAGCATATCATGTGCTTTAAAGGCGAGTCCAATCTACCTCTTGAAAACAGTTTCCTGCAATTCTGTCTTGCTTTCAAATCCTCTTCGTTGCCTTACCTCAATATATTTTTGGACGATAGTTTTCATTTATAACCCTGAAGGTTTGTGAATTGCAGTGCCGCTGAGGTCCATTTGTCAACTCGCTCTTTTGGGAGCTGGCCGCAGAACCACAGGATTGCTTCAGGCCCTATTCTGGTTCCGGGGGGCAGGTGCGCCTTTGGTTAATTCTTCGTCCTGATTAGAAATTAGAGTGACGTGCGCCTGTCCAAACACCTGGAGCTAGCCTCTCATTGGTTCCCCCTCATTCTGTTCATCCTCCGGATAAATTGCAAACTGCACGAAACAGGGGGTAACAGGGGCTGATTCTCCAAGTGGGGAGCTTGTTAGTGAAGCGACTGGAATGGTGAACCCACACACTAGCAGATCAGAAATTTGGTGTGTTTTAGAAACCTTTCCCGATCACACAGTGTACCATACTCTGGGTTTCCCATGCATGTTTTAGCTGTAGGAAGATTCCCTTCCACCTGGATATTTGTGACCCATGCATTGGATACCACGCTGTATTACTTTAAAGGGTCTGCATTTTCTCTCCCAACCTCAACAATCCTCTCAGCCCCAAGAGTTTGCAGCGTTATGTCTCATCCGGCTGTGTGCCTAGATGTGCTCAATGCAGGTTGCATCACACCCGCTGAATGAATTTTGTAAGAATTTCTCTCTCTTTCACTATCTTTTTATTCTGTGTAATTTATTTTTATAATGGGGTTTAGCTTATTTTCACTCCTGTGTTTATGCCGCTTTGTACCCACTTGATTCACTGACAGAGCGATATCAATAAATATTTTTCAAGATTCTTCCTAGTCAGATATATGCTTCTGCGGTGAATAGAGTGTGTTGAGTCCAGTTCATTGAGCAATGAGTAGATCTGGTGTATTGCATATTCGGTTTACGGAATGGTGTCGGAGCTAATTTCAAACTCTTGTTTTATGCATCACCTCACCTCTGCTTTCGCCTTAAGCAGCCATAAGTGTGTTTTCTAAAGGTGTGACTCTGTTCTGTTTCATAATTCAGTTATCGTAGAGCGAAATTTACCTTCCCTATCTAAGGGCTATCTTACGATAAATTTCTTTTTCTGTGTGATTTATTTCACTTAGAATCATCGTACCTAAATCCACTGATTATGCTGCTACTAGGCTTATGACATTGATTTCATGGCTGAGTGATATTCCACTGTACATAGGTACCACAGCTTCTGTATTCATTTTTCTGTTCCCTGGGATATTTCAGGTATACCGAAGTCGAGATTCTTGTAAACAGGGCAGCCCTAAACCTTGAGGTGCTTGTGTCCTCTCGATATTTGGTTTTCCCAAGATATACGCCCTTGAGTGGAAGTGCCCTATGTTCTGTAGCTCTGTTTTTTCGATGTTTTAGGAAACACCATACACTTCTTCAGAGTGGCCGTTGGCAACTTACATTCCGCCCATCAGCGTAACAAGCTTCCCATTTCTCCATGGCCTGTCTTGCATTTCTGGTTTTTCCAATTTTTCAGGATGGCCCTTTTGACAGATGGGAAGTGAGACTTCTTTGTAGTGCTGATTTGCCTTGCCCGCTTGTTTGGTTGGCCAAAAAGGGCTTGGGTGTTTTTTCTTGAATATATTCAGGAAAAACGGCCTATGCCCTTTTGGGCCATCTGCACTATAGTAGACGTTTTGCAGCATATCATGTGCTTTAAAGGCGAGTCCAATCTACCTCTTGAAAACAGTTTCCTGCAATTCTGTCTTGCTTTCAAATCCTCTTCGTTGCCTTACCTCAATATATTTTTGGACGATAGTTTTCATTTATAACCCTGCAGGTTTGTGAATTGCAGTGCCGCTGAGGTCCATTTGTCAACTCGCTTTTTTGGGAGCTGGCCGCAGAACCACAGGATTGCTTCAGGCCCTATTCTGGTTCCGGGGAGCAGGTGAGCCTTTGGTTAATTCTTCGTCCTGATTGGAAATTAGAGTGACGTGCGCCTGTCCAAACACCTGGAGCTAGTCTCTCATTGGTTCCCCCTCATTCTGTTCATCCTCCGGATAAATTGCAAACTGTACGAAACAGGGGGTTACAGGTGCTGATTCTCCAAGTGGGGAGATTGTTAGTGAAGTGGCTGGAATGGCGAACCCACGCACCAGCAGATCAGAAATGAGGTTCTTTTAGAATCCTTTCCCGATAACACAGTGTACCATCCTCTGGGTTTCCCATGCATATTTTAATTGTAAAAAGATTCTCTTCCCCCTCGATATTTGGGACCCAAGTATTGGATATCACGCCGTATTACTTTAAAGGGTCTGCATTTTCTCTCCCAACCTCAACAATCCTCTCAGCCCCAAGAGTGTCCAGTGTTATGTCTCATCCGGCTGTGGGTCTAGATGTGCTCAATGCAGGTTGCATCACATCCACTGAATGAATTTTGTAAGAATTTCTCTCTCTTTCACTATCTTTTTATTGTGTGTAATTTATTTTTATAATGGGCAATAGCTTATTTTCACTCCTGTGTTTATGCCGCTTTGTACCCACTTGATTCACTGACAGAGAGATATTAATAAATATATTTCAAGATTCTTACTAGTCAGATATATGCTTCTGTGGTGAATAGAGTGTGTTGAGTCCAGTTCATTGAGCAATGAGTAGATCTGGTGTATTGCATATTCGGTTTACGGAACGGTGTCTGAGCTAATTTCACACTCTTGTTTTATGCATCACCTCACCTCTGCTTTCCCCTTAAGCAGCCATAAGTGTGTTTTCTAAAGGTGTGACTCTGTTCTGTTTCATAGTTCAGTTCACGTAGAGCGATTTTACCTTCCCTGTCTAAGGACTATCTTATGATAAGTCTCTTTTTCTGTGTGACTTATTTGACTTAGTATCATCGTACCTAAATCCACTCATTATGCTGCTACTAGGCTTATGACATTGATTTCATGGCTGAGTGATATTGCACTGTACATAGGAACCACAGCTTCTGTATTCATTTTTCTCTTTCCTGGGATATTTAACGTGTACCGAAGTCGAGATTCTTGTAAACAGGGCAGCCCTAAACTTTGGGGTGCTTGTGTCCTGTCGATGTTTGGTTTTCCCAAGTAATATGCCCTTGAGCGGAAGTGCCCTATGCTCTGTAGCTCTGTTTTTTAGATGTTTTTGGAAACACCATACACTTCTCCAGAGTGGCCGTTGGCGACTTACATTCCGCCCATCAGCGTAACAAGGTTCCCATTTCTCCATGGCCTGTCCTGCATTTCTGCTTTTGCCACTTTTTCAGGATGGCCCTTTTGGCCGATGGGAAGTGAGACTTCTTTGTAGTGCTGATTTGCCTTGCCCGCTTGTTTGGTTGGCCAAAAAGGGCTTGTGTGTTTTTTCCTGAATATATTCAGGAAAAAAGGCCTACGCCCTTTTTGGCCAACTGTACCATAGTAGACGTTTTGCCGCTTTTTATGTGTTTTAAAGGCGAGTCCAAACTACCTCTTGAAAATTGTTTTCTGCAATTCTGTCTCACTTTCAAATCCTCTTCGTTGCCTTACCTCAATATATTTTTGGATGACAGTTTTCATTTATAACCCTGCAAGTTTGTGAATTGCAGTGCCCCTGAGGTCCATTTTTCAACTCCTTTTTTTGGGAGCTGGCCACAAAACCGCAGGATTGCTTCAGGCCCTATTCTGATTCCGGGGGGCAGGTGAGCCTTTGGTTAATTCTTCGTCCTGATTGGAAATTAGAGTGACGTGTGCCTGTGCAAACACCAGGAGCTAGTCTCTCATTGATTCCCCCTAATCCCGTTCATCCTCCGGATAAATTGCAAACTGTACGAAACAGGGGGTTACAGGTGCTGATTCTCCAAGTGGGGAGATTGTTAGTGAAGTGGCTGGAATGGCGAACCCACGCACCAGCAGATCAGAAATGAGGTTCTTTTAGAAACCTTTCCCGATCACACAGTGTACCATCCTCTGGGTTCCCCATGCATGTTTTAACTGTAGGAAGATTCCCTTCCACCTGGATATTTGTGACCCATGGATTGGATACCACGCTGTATTACGTGAAAGGGTCTGCATTTTCTCTCCCAACCTCAACAATCCTCTCAGCCCCAAGAGTTTCCAGCGTTATGTCTCATCCGGCTGTGGGTCTAGATGTGCTCAATGCAGGTTGCATCACATCCACTGAATGAATTTTGTAAGAATTTCTCTCTCTTTCACTTTCTTTTTATTGTGTGTAATTTATTTTTATAATGGGGTTTTGATTATTTACTCCGGTGTGTTCTTCACACTTTGTACCCACTTGAATCACTGACAGAGAGATATCAATAAATATTTTTCAAGATTCTTCCTAGTCAGATATATGATTCTGCATTGAATAGAGTGTGTTGAGTCCAGTTCATTGAGCAATGAGTAGATCTGGTGTATTGCATATTTGATTTATGGAATGGTGTCTGAGCTAATTTCAAACTCTTGTTTTATGCATCACCTCACCTCTGCTTTCGCCTTAAGCAGCCATAAGTACGTTTTCTAAATGTGTGACTGTTCTGTTTCGTAAATCAGTTCACGTAGAGCGACTTTTACCTTCCCTGTCTAAGGGCTATCTTACGATAAATTTCTTTTTCTGTGTGATTTGTTTCACTTAGAATCATCGTACCTAAATCCACTGATTATGCTGCTACTAGGCTTATGACATTGATTTCATGGCTGAGTGATATTTCACTGTACATAGGTACCACAGCTTCTGTATTCATTTTTCTGTTTCCTGGGATATTTAAGGTATACCGAAGTCGAGATTCTTGTAAACAGGGCAGCCCTAAACCTTGAGGTGCTTGTGTCCTCTCGATATTTGGTTTTCCCAAGATATACGCCCTTGAGCAGAAGTGCCCTATGTTCTGTAGCTCTGTTTTTTCGATGTTTTAGGAAACACCATACACTTCTTCAGATTGGCCGTTGGCAACTTACATTCCGCCCATCAGCGTAACAAGCTTCCCATTTCTCCATGGCCTGTCTTGCATTTCTGGTTTTTCCACTTTTTCAGGATGGCCCTTTTGACAGATCGGAAGTGAGACTTCTTTGTAGTGCTGATTTGCCTTGCCCGCTTGTTTGGTTGGCCAAAAAGGGCTTGGGTGTTTTTTCTTGAATATATTCAGGAAAAAAGGCCTACGCCCTTTTTGGCCATCTGCACTATAGTAGACGTTTTGCAGCATATCATGTGCTTTAAAGGCGAGTCCAATCTACCTCTTGAAAACAGTTTCCTGCAATTCTGTCTTGCTTTCAAATCCTCTTCGTTGCCTTACCTCAATATATTTTTGGACGATAGTTTTCATTTATAACCCTGCAGGTTTGTGAATTGCAGTGCCGCTGAGGTCCATTTGTCAACTCGCTCTTTTGGGAGCTGGCCGCAGAACCGCAGGATTGCTTCAGGCCCTATTCTGGTTCCGGGGGGCAGGTGCGCCTTTGGTTAATTCTTCGTCCTGATTAGAAATTAGAGTGACGTGCGCCTGTCCAAACACCTGGAGCTAGCCTCTCATTGGTTCCCCCTCATTCTGTTCATCCTCCGGATAAATTGCAAACTGCACGAAACAGGGGGTAACAGGGGCTGATTCTCCAAGTGGGGAGCTTGTTAGTGAAGCGACTGGAATGGTGAACCCACACACTAGCAGATCAGAAATTTGGTGTGTTTTAGAAACCTTTCCCGATCACACAGTGTACCATACTCTGGGTTTCCCATGCATGTTTTAGCTGTAGGAAGATTCCCTTCCACCTGAATATTTGTGACCCATGCATTGGATACCACGCTGTATTACTTTAAAGGGTCTGCATTTTCTCTCCCAACCTCAACAATCCTCTCAGCCCCAAGAGTTTGCAGCGTTATGTCTCATCCGGCTGTGTGCCTAGATGTGCTCAATGCAGGTTGCATCACACCCGCTGAATGAATTTTGTAAGAATTTCTCTCTCTTTCACTATCTTTTTATTCTGTGTAATTTATTTTTATAATGGGGTTTAGCTTATTTTCACTCCTGTGTTTATGCCGCTTTGTACCCACTTGATTCACTGACAGAGCGATATCAATAAATATTTTTCAAGATTCTTCCTAGTCAGATATATGCTTCTGCGGTGAATAGAGTGTGTTGAGTCCAGTTCATTGAGCAATGAGTAGATCTGGTGTATTGCATATTCGGTTTACGGAATGGGGTCGGAGCTAATTTCAAACTCTTGTTTTATGCATCACCTCACCTCTGCTTTCGCCTTAAGCAGCCATAAGTGTGTTTTCTAAAGGTGTGACTCTGTTCTGTTTCATAATTCAGTTCTCGTAGAGCGAAATTTACCTTCCCTATCTAAGGGCTATCTTACGATAAATTTCTTTTTCTGTGTGATTTATTTCACTTAGAATCATCGTACCTAAATCCACTGATTATGCTGCTACTAGGCTTATGACATTGATTTCATGGCTGAGTGATATTCCACTGTACATAGGTACCACAGCTTCTGTATTCATTTTTCTGTTCCCTGGGATATTTCAGGTATACCGAAGTCGAGATTCTTGTAAACAGGGCAGCCTTAAACCTTGAGGTGCTTGTGTCCTCTCGATATTTGGTTTTCCCAAGATATACGCCCTTGAGTGGAAGTGCCCTATGTTCTGTAGCTCTGTTTTTTCGATATTTTAGGAAACACCATACACTTCTTCAGAGTGGCCGTTGGCAACTTACATTCCGCCCATCAGCGTAACAAGCTTCCCATTTCTCCATGGCCTGTCTTGCATTTCTGGTTTTTCCAATTTTTCAGGATGGCCCTTTTGACAGATGGGAAGTGAGACTTCTTTGTAGTGCTGATTTGCCTTGCCCGCTTGTTTGGTTGGCCAAAAAGGGCTTGGGTGTTTTTTCTTGAATATATTCAGGAAAAACGGCCTATGCCCTTTTGGGCCATCTGCACTATAGTAGACGTTTTGCAGCATATCATGTGCTTTAAAGGCGAGTCCAATCTACCTCTTGAAAACAGTTTCCTGCAATTCTGTCTTGCTTTCAAATCCTCTTCGTTGCCTTACCTCAATATATTTTTGGACGATAGTTTTCATTTATAACCCTGCAGGTTTGTGAATTGCAGTGCCGCTGAGGTCCATTTGTCAACTCGCTTTTTTGGGAGCTGGCCGCAGAACCACAGGATTGCTTCAGGCCCTATTCTGGTTCCGGGGAGCAGGTGAGCCTTTGGTTAATTCTTCGTCCTGATTGGAAATTAGAGTGACGTGCGCCTGTCCAAACACCTGGAGCTAGTCTCTCATTGGTTCCCCCTCATTCTGTTCATCCTCCGGATAAATTGCAAACTGTACGAAACAGGGGGTTACAGGTGCTGATTCTCCAAGTGGGGAGATTGTTAGTGAAGTGGCTGGAATGGCGAACCCACGCACCAGCAGATCAGAAATGAGGTTCTTTTAGAATCCTTTCCCGATAACACAGTGTACCATCCTCTGGGTTTCCCATGCATATTTTAATTGTAAAAAGATTCTCTTCCCCCTCGATATTTGGGACCCAAGTATTGGATATCACGCCGTATTACTTTAAAGGGTCTGCATTTTCTCTCCCAACCTCAACAATCCTCTCAGCCCCAAGAGTGTCCAGTGTTATGTCTCATCCGGCTGTGGGTCTAGATGTGCTCAATGCAGGTTGCATCACATCCACTGAATGAATTTTGTAAGAATTTCTCTCTCTTTCACTATCTTTTTATTGTGTGTAATTTATTTTTATAATGGGGAATAGCTTATTTTCACTCCTGTGTTTATGCCGCTTTGTACCCACTTGATTCACTGACAGAGAGATATTAATAAATATATTTCAAGATTCTTACTAGTCAGATATATGCTTCTGTGGTGAATAGAGTGTGTTGAGTCCAGTTCATTGAGCAATGAGTAGATCTGGTGTATTGCATATTCGGTTTACGGAACGGTGTCTGAGCTAATTTCACACTCTTGTTTTATGCATCACCTCACCTCTGCTTTCCCCTTAAGCAGCCATAAGTGTGTTTTCTAAAGGTGTGACTCTGTTCTGTTTCATAGTTCAGTTCACGTAGAGCGATTTTACCTTCCCTGTCTAAGGACTATCTTATGATAAGTCTCTTTTTCTGTGTGACTTATTTGACTTAGTATCATCGTACCTAAATCCACTCATTATGCTGCTACTAGGCTTATGACATTGATTTCATGGCTGAGTGATATTGCACTGTACATAGGAACCACAGCTTCTGTATTCATTTTTCTCTTTCCTGGGATATTTAACGTGTACCGAAGTCGAGATTCTTGTAAACAGGGCAGCCCTAAACTTTGGGGTGCTTGTGTCCTGTCGATGTTTGGTTTTCCCAAGTAATATGCCCTTGAGCGGAAGTGCCCTATGCTCTGTAGCTCTGTTTTTTAGATGTTTTTGGAAACACCATACACTTCTCCAGAGTGGCCGTTGGCGACTTACATTCCGCCCATCAGTGTAACAAGGTTCCCATTTCTCCATGGCCTGTCCTGCATTTCTGCTTTTGCCACTTTTTCAGGATGGCCCTTTTGGCCGATGGGAAGTGAGACTTCTTTGTAGTGCTGATTTGCCTTGCCCGCTTGTTTGGTTGGCCAAAAAGGGCTTGTGTGTTTTTTCCTGAATATATTCAGGAAAAAAGGCCTACGCCCTTTTTGGCCAACTGTACCATAGTAGACGTTTTGCCGCTTTTTATGTGTTTTAAAGGCGAGTCCAAACTACCTCTTGAAAATTGTTTTCTGCAATTCTGTCTCACTTTCAAATCCTCTTCGTTGCCTTACCTCAATATATTTTTGGATGACAGTTTTCATTTATAACCCTGCAAGTTTGTGAATTGCAGTGCCCCTGAGGTCCATTTTTCAACTCCTTTTTTTGGGAGCTGGCCACAAAACCGCAGGATTGCTTCAGGCCCTATTCTGATTCCGGGGGGCAGGTGAGCCTTTGGTTAATTCTTCGTCCTGATTGGAAATTAGAGTGACGTGTGCCTGTGCAAACACCAGGAGCTAGTCTCTCATTGATTCCCCCTAATCCCGTTCATCCTCCGGATAAATTGCAAACTGTACGAAACAGGGGGTTACAGGTGCTGATTCTCCAAGTGGGGAGATTGTTAGTGAAGTGGCTGGAATGGCGAACCCACGCACCAGCAGATCAGAAATGAGGTTCTTTTAGAAACCTTTCCCGATCACACAGTGTACCATCCTCTGGGTTCCCCATGCATGTTTTAACTGTAGGAAGATTCCCTTCCACCTGGATATTTGTGACCCATGGATTGGATACCACGCTGTATTACGTGAAAGGGTCTGCATTTTCTCTCCCAACCTCAACAATCCTCTCAGCCCCAAGAGTTTCCAGCGTTATGTCTCATCCGGCTGTGGGTCTAGATGTGCTCAATGCAGGTTGCATCACATCCACTGAATGAATTTTGTAAGAATTTCTCTCTCTTTCACTTTCTTTTTATTGTGTGTAATTTATTTTTATAATGGGGTTTTGATTATTTACTCCGGTGTGTTCTTCACACTTTGTACCCACTTGAATCACTGACAGAGAGATATCAATAAATATTTTTCAAGATTCTTCCTAGTCAGATATATGATTCTGCATTGAATAGAGTGTGTTGAGTCCAGTTCATTGAGCAATGAGTAGATCTGGTGTATTGCATATTTGATTTATGGAATGGTGTCTGAGCTAATTTCAAACTCTTGTTTTATGCATCACCTCACCTCTGCTTTCGCCTTAAGCAGCCATAAGTACGTTTTCTAAATGTGTGACTGTTCTGTTTCGTAAATCAGTTCACGTAGAGCGACTTTTACCTTCCCTGTCTAAGGGCTATCTTACGATAAATTTCTTTTTCTGTGTGATTTGTTTCACTTAGAATCATCGTACCTAAATCCACTGATTATGCTGCTACTAGGCTTATGACATTGATTTCATGGCTGAGTGATATTTCACTGTACATAGGTACCACAGCTTCTGTATTCATTTTTCTGTTTCCTGGGATATTTAAGGTATACCGAAGTCGAGATTCTTGTAAACAGGGCAGCCCTAAACCTTGAGGTGCTTGTGTCCTCTCGATATTTGGTTTTCCCAAGATATACGCCCTTGAGCAGAAGTGCCCTATGTTCTGTAGCTCTGTTTTTTCGATGTTTTAGGAAACACCATACACTTCTTCAGATTGGCCGTTGGCAACTTACATTCCGCCCATCAGCGTAACAAGCTTCCCATTTCTCCATGGCCTGTCTTGCATTTCTGGTTTTTCCACTTTTTCAGGATGGCCCTTTTGACAGATCGGAAGTGAGACTTCTTTGTAGTGCTGATTTGCCTTGCCCGCTTGTTTGGTTGGCCAAAAAGGGCTTGGGTGTTTTTTCTTGAATATATTCAGGAAAAAAGGCCTACGCCCTTTTTGGCCATCTGCACTATAGTAGACGTTTTGCAGCATATCATGTGCTTTAAAGGCGAGTCCAATCTACCTCTTGAAAACAGTTTCCTGCAATTCTGTCTTGCTTTCAAATCCTCTTCGTTGCCTTACCTCAATATATTTTTGGACGATAGTTTTCATTTATAACCCTGAAGGTTTGTGAATTGCAGTGCCGCTGAGGTCCATTAGTCAACTCGCTCTTTTGGGAGCTGGCCGCAGAACTGCAGGATTGCTTCAGGCCCTATTCTGGTTCCGGGGGGCAGGTGCGCCTTTGGTTAATTCTTCGTCCTGATTAGAAATTAGAGTGACGTGCGCCTGTCCAAACACCTGGAGCTAGCCTCTCATTGGTTCCCCCTCATTCTGTTCATCCTCCGGATAAATTGCAAACTGCACGAAACAGGGGGTAACAGGGGCTGATTCTCCAAGTGGGGAGCTTGTTAGTGAAGCGACTGGAATGGTGAACCCACACACTAGCAGATCAGAAATTTGGTGTGTTTTAGAAACCTTTCCCGATCACACAGTGTACCATACTCTGGGTTTCCCATGCATGTTTTAGCTGTAGGAAGATTCCCTTCCACCTGAATATTTGTGACCCATGCATTGGATACCACGCTGTATTACTTTAAAGGGTCTGCATTTTCTCTCCCAACCTCAACAATCCTCTCAGCCCCAAGAGTTTGCAGCGTTATGTCTCATCCGGCTGTGTGCCTAGATGTGCTCAATGCAGGTTGCATCACAACCGCTGAATGAATTTTGTAAGAATTTCTCTCTCTTTCACTATCTTTTTATTCTGTGTAATTTATTTTTATAATGGGGTTTAGCTTATTTTCACTCCTGTGTTTATGCCGCTTTGTACCCACTTGATTCACTGACAGAGCGATATCAATAAATATTTTTCAAGATTCTTCCTAGTCAGATATATGCTTCTGCGGTGAATAGAGTGTGTTGAGTCCAGTTCATTGAGCAATGAGTAGATCTGGTGTATTGCATATTCGGTTTACGGAATGGTGTCGGAGCTAATTTCAAACTCTTGTTTTATGCATCACCTCACCTCTGCTTTCGCCTTAAGCAGCCATAAGTGTGTTTTCTAAAGGTGTGACTCTGTTCTGTTTCATAATTCAGTTCTCGTAGAGCGAAATTTACCTTCCCTATCTAAGGGCTATCTTACGATAAATTTCTTTTTCTGTGTGATTTATTTCACTTAGAATCATCGTACCTAAATCCACTGATTATGCTGCTACTAGGCTTATGACATTGATTTCATGGCTGAGTGATATTCCACTGTACATAGGTACCACAGCTTCTGTATTCATTTTTCTGTTCCCTGGGATATTTCAGGTATACCGAAGTCGAGATTCTTGTAAACAGGGCAGCCCTAAACCTTGGGGTGCTTGTGTCCTCTCGATATTTGGTTTTCCCAAGATATACGCCCTTGAGTGGAAGTGCCCTATGTTCTGTAGCTCTGTTTTTTCGATGTTTTAGGAAACACCATACACTTCTTCAGAGTGGCCGTTGGCAACTTACATTCCGCCCATCAGCGTAACAAGCTTCCCATTTCTCCATGGCCTGTCTTGCATTTCTGGTTTTTCCAATTTTTCAGGATGGCCCTTTTGACAGATGGGAAGTGAGACTTCTTTGTAGTGCTGATTTGCCTTGCCCGCTTGTTTGGTTGGCCAAAAAGGGCTTGGGTGTTTTTTCTTGAATATATTCAGGAAAAACGGCCTATGCCCTTTTGGGCCATCTGCACTATAGTAGACGTTTTGCAGCATATCATGTGCTTTAAAGGCGAGTCCAATCTACCTCTTGAAAACAGTTTCCTGCAATTCTGTCTTGCTTTCAAATCCTCTTCGTTGCCTTACCTCAATATATTTTTGGACGATAGTTTTCATTTATAACCCTGCAGGTTTGTGAATTGCAGTGCCGCTGAGGTCCATTTGTCAACTCGCTTTTTTGGGAGCTGGCCGCAGAACCACAGGATTGCTTCAGGCCCTATTCTGGTTCCGGGGAGCAGGTGAGCCTTTGGTTAATTCTTCGTCCTGATTGGAAATTAGAGTGACGTGCGCCTGTCCAAACACCTGGAGCTAGTCTCTCATTGGTTCCCCCTCATTCTGTTCATCCTCCGGATAAATTGCAAACTGTACGAAACAGGGGGTTACAGGTGCTGATTCTCCAAGTGGGGAGATTGTTAGTGAAGTGGCTGGAATGGCGAACCCACGCACCAGCAGATCAGAAATGAGGTTCTTTTAGAATCCTTTCCCGATAACACAGTGTACCATCCTCTGGGTTTCCCATGCATATTTTAATTGTAAAAAGATTCTCTTCCCCCTCGATATTTGGGACCCAAGTATTGGATATCACGCCGTATTACTTTAAAGGGTCTGCATTTTCTCTCCCAACCTCAACAATCCTCTCAGCCCCAAGAGTGTCCAGTGTTATGTCTCATCCGGCTGTGGGTCTAGATGTGCTCAATGCAGGTTGCATCACATCCACTGAATGAATTTTGTAAGAATTTCTCTCTCTTTCACTATCTTTTTATTGTGTGTAATTTATTTTTATAATGGGGAATAGCTTATTTTCACTCCTGTGTTTATGCCGCTTTGTACCCACTTGATTCACTGACAGAGAGATATTAATAAATATATTTCAAGATTCTTACTAGTCAGATATATGCTTCTGTGGTGAATAGAGTGTGTTGAGTCCAGTTCATTGAGCAATGAGTAGATCTGGTGTATTGCATATTCGGTTTACGGAACGGTGTCTGAGCTAATTTCACACTCTTGTTTTATGCATCACCTCACCTCTGCTTTCCCCTTAAGCAGCCATAAGTGTGTTTTCTAAAGGTGTGACTCTGTTCTGTTTCATAGTTCAGTTCACGTAGAGCGATTTTACCTTCCCTGTCTAAGGACTATCTTATGATAAGTCTCTTTTTCTGTGTGACTTATTTGACTTAGTATCATCGTACCTAAATCCACTCATTATGCTGCTACTAGGCTTATGACATTGATTTCATGGCTGAGTGATATTGCACTGTACATAGGAACCACAGCTTCTGTATTCATTTTTCTCTTTCCTGGGATATTTAACGTGTACCGAAGTCGAGATTCTTGTAAACAGGGCAGCCCTAAACTTTGGGGTGCTTGTGTCCTGTCGATGTTTGGTTTTCCCAAGTAATATGCCCTTGAGCGGAAGTGCCCTATGCTCTGTAGCTCTGTTTTTTAGATGTTTTTGGAAACACCATACACTTCTCCAGAGTGGCCGTTGGCGACTTACATTCCGCCCATCAGCGTAACAAGGTTCCCATTTCTCCATGGCCTGTCCTGCATTTCTGCTTTTGCCACTTTTTCAGGATGGCCCTTTTGGCCGATGGGAAGTGAGACTTCTTTGTAGTGCTGATTTGCCTTGCCCGCTTGTTTGGTTGGCCAAAAAGGGCTTGTGTGTTTTTTCCTGAATATATTCAGGAAAAAAGGCCTACGCCCTTTTTGGCCAACTGTACCATAGTAGACGTTTTGCCGCTTTTTATGTGTTTTAAAGGCGAGTCCAAACTACCTCTTGAAAATTGTTTTCTGCAATTCTGTCTCACTTTCAAATCCTCTTCGTTGCCTTACCTCAATATATTTTTGGATGACAGTTTTCATTTATAACCCTGCAAGTTTGTGAATTGCAGTGCCCCTGAGGTCCATTTTTCAACTCCTTTTTTTGGGAGCTGGCCACAAAACCGCAGGATTGCTTCAGGCCCTATTCTGATTCCGGGGGGCAGGTGAGCCTTTGGTTAATTCTTCGTCCTGATTGGAAATTAGAGTGACGTGTGCCTGTGCAAACACCAGGAGCTAGTCTCTCATTGATTCCCCCTAATCCCGTTCATCCTCCGGATAAATTGCAAACTGTACGAAACAGGGGGTTACAGGTGCTGATTCTCCAAGTGGGGAGATTGTTAGTGAAGTGGCTGGAATGGCGAACCCACGCACCAGCAGATCAGAAATGAGGTTCTTTTAGAAACCTTTCCCGATCACACAGTGTACCATCCTCTGGGTTCCCCATGCATGTTTTAACTGTAGGAAGATTCCCTTCCACCTGGATATTTGTGACCCATGGATTGGATACCACGCTGTATTACGTGAAAGGGTCTGCATTTTCTCTCCCAACCTCAACAATCCTCTCAGCCCCAAGAGTTTCCAGCGTTATGTCTCATCCGGCTGTGGGTCTAGATGTGCTCAATGCAGGTTGCATCACATCCACTGAATGAATTTTGTAAGAATTTCTCTCTCTTTCACTTTCTTTTTATTGTGTGTAATTTATTTTTATAATGGGGTTTTGATTATTTACTCCGGTGTGTTCTTCACACTTTGTACCCACTTGAATCACTGACAGAGAGATATCAATAAATATTTTTCAAGATTCTTCCTAGTCAGATATATGATTCTGCATTGAATAGAGTGTGTTGAGTCCAGTTCATTGAGCAATGAGTAGATCTGGTGTATTGCATATTTGATTTATGGAATGGTGTCTGAGCTAATTTCAAACTCTTGTTTTATGCATCACCTCACCTCTGCTTTCGCCTTAAGCAGCCATAAGTACGTTTTCTAAATGTGTGACTGTTCTGTTTCGTAAATCAGTTCACGTAGAGCGACTTTTACCTTCCCTGTCTAAGGGCTATCTTACGATAAATTTCTTTTTCTGTGTGATTTGTTTCACTTAGAATCATCGTACCTAAATCCACTGATTATGCTGCTACTAGGCTTATGACATTGATTTCATGGCTGAGTGATATTTCACTGTACATAGGTACCACAGCTTCTGTATTCATTTTTCTGTTTCCTGGGATATTTAAGGTATACCGAAGTCGAGATTCTTGTAAACAGGGCAGCCCTAAACCTTGAGGTGCTTGTGTCCTCTCGATATTTGGTTTTCCCAAGATATACGCCCTTGAGCAGAAGTGCCCTATGTTCTGTAGCTCTGTTTTTTCGATGTTTTAGGAAACACCATACACTTCTTCAGATTGGCCGTTGGCAACTTACATTCCGCCCATCAGCGTAACAAGCTTCCCATTTCTCCATGGCCTGTCTTGCATTTCTGGTTTTTCCACTTTTTCAGGATGGCCCTTTTGACAGATCGGAAGTGAGACTTCTTTGTAGTGCTGATTTGCCTTGCCCGCTTGTTTGGTTGGCCAAAAAGGGCTTGGGTGTTTTTTCTTGAATATATTCAGGAAAAAAGGCCTACGCCCTTTTTGGCCATCTGCACTATAGTAGACGTTTTGCAGCATATCATGTGCTTTAAAGGCGAGTCCAATCTACCTCTTGAAAACAGTTTCCTGCAATTCTGTCTTGCTTTCAAATCCTCTTCGTTGCCTTACCTCAATATATTTTTGGACGATAGTTTTCATTTATAACCCTGAAGGTTTGTGAATTGCAGTGCCGCTGAGGTCCATTAGTCAACTCGCTCTTTTGGGAGCTGGCCGCAGAACTGCAGGATTGCTTCAGGCCCTATTCTGGTTCCGGGGGGCAGGTGCGCCTTTGGTTAATTCTTCGTCCTGATTAGAAATTAGAGTGACGTGCGCCTGTCCAAACACCTGGAGCTAGCCTCTCATTGGTTCCCCCTCATTCTGTTCATCCTCCGGATAAATTGCAAACTGCACGAAACAGGGGGTAACAGGGGCTGATTCTCCAAGTGGGGAGCTTGTTAGTGAAGCGACTGGAATGGTGAACCCACACACTAGCAGATCAGAAATTTGGTGTGTTTTAGAAACCTTTCCCGATCACACAGTGTACCATACTCTGGGTTTCCCATGCATGTTTTAGCTGTAGGAAGATTCCCTTCCACCTGAATATTTGTGACCCATGCATTGGATACCACGCTGTATTACTTTAAAGGGTCTGCATTTTCTCTCCCAACCTCAACAATCCTCTCAGCCCCAAGAGTTTGCAGCGTTATGTCTCATCCGGCTGTGTGCCTAGATGTGCTCAATGCAGGTTGCATCACAACCGCTGAATGAATTTTGTAAGAATTTCTCTCTCTTTCACTATCTTTTTATTCTGTGTAATTTATTTTTATAATGGGGTTTAGCTTATTTTCACTCCTGTGTTTATGCCGCTTTGTACCCACTTGATTCACTGACAGAGCGATATCAATAAATATTTTTCAAGATTCTTCCTAGTCAGATATATGCTTCTGCGGTGAATAGAGTGTGTTGAGTCCAGTTCATTGAGCAATGAGTAGATCTGGTGTATTGCATATTCGGTTTACGGAATGGTGTCGGAGCTAATTTCAAACTCTTGTTTTATGCATCACCTCACCTCTGCTTTCGCCTTAAGCAGCCATAAGTGTGTTTTCTAAAGGTGTGACTCTGTTCTGTTTCATAATTCAGTTCTCGTAGAGCGAAATTTACCTTCCCTATCTAAGGGCTATCTTACGATAAATTTCTTTTTCTGTGTGATTTATTTCACTTAGAATCATCGTACCTAAATCCACTGATTATGCTGCTACTAGGCTTATGACATTGATTTCATGGCTGAGTGATATTCCACTGTACATAGGTACCACAGCTTCTGTATTCATTTTTCTGTTCCCTGGGATATTTCAGGTATACCGAAGTCGAGATTCTTGTAAACAGGGCAGCCCTAAACCTTGGGGTGCTTGTGTCCTCTCGATATTTGGTTTTCCCAAGATATACGCCCTTGAGTGGAAGTGCCCTATGTTCTGTAGCTCTGTTTTTTCGATGTTTTAGGAAACACCATACACTTCTTCAGATTGGCCGTTGGCAACTTACATTCCGCCCATCAGCGTAACAAGCTTCCCATTTCTCCATGGCCTGTCTTGCATTTCTGGTTTTTCCAATTTTTCAGGATGGCCCTTTTGACAGATGGGAAGTGAGACTTCTTTGTAGTGCTGATTTGCCTTGCCCGCTTGTTTGGTTGGCCAAAAAGGGCTTGGGTGTTTTTTCTTGAATATATTCAGGAAAAACGGCCTATGCCCTTTTGGGCCATCTGCACTATAGTAGACGTTTTGCAGCATATCATGTGCTTTAAAGGCGAGTCCAATCTACCTCTTGAAAACAGTTTCCTGCAATTCTGTCTTGCTTTCAAATCCTCTTCGTTGCCTTACCTCAATATATTTTTGGACGATAGTTTTCATTTATAACCCTGCAGGTTTGTGAATTGCAGTGCCGCTGAGGTCCATTTGTCAACTCGCTTTTTTGGGAGCTGGCCGCAGAACCACAGGATTGCTTCAGGCCCTATTCTGGTTCCGGGGAGCAGGTGAGCCTTTGGTTAATTCTTCGTCCTGATTGGAAATTAGAGTGACGTGCGCCTGTCCAAACACCTGGAGCTAGTCTCTCATTGGTTCCCCCTCATTCTGTTCATCCTCCGGATAAATTGCAAACTGTACGAAACAGGGGGTTACAGGTGCTGATTCTCCAAGTGGGGAGATTGTTAGTGAAGTGGCTGGAATGGCGAACCCACGCACCAGCAGATCAGAAATGAGGTTCTTTTAGAATCCTTTCCCGATAACACAGTGTACCATCCTCTGGGTTTCCCATGCATATTTTAATTGTAAAAAGATTCTCTTCCCCCTCGATATTTGGGACCCAAGTATTGGATATCACGCCGTATTACTTTAAAGGGTCTGCATTTTCTCTCCCAACCTCAACAATCCTCTCAGCCCCAAGAGTGTCCAGTGTTATGTCTCATCCGGCTGTGGGTCTAGATGTGCTCAATGCAGGTTGCATCACATCCACTGAATGAATTTTGTAAGAATTTCTCTCTCTTTCACTATCTTTTTATTGTGTGTAATTTATTTTTATAATGGGGAATAGCTTATTTTCACTCCTGTGTTTATGCCGCTTTGTACCCACTTGATTCACTGACAGAGAGATATTAATAAATATATTTCAAGATTCTTACTAGTCAGATATATGCTTCTGTGGTGAATAGAGTGTGTTGAGTCCAGTTCATTGAGCAATGAGTAGATCTGGTGTATTGCATATTCGGTTTACGGAACGGTGTCTGAGCTAATTTCACACTCTTGTTTTATGCATCACCTCACCTCTGCTTTCCCCTTAAGCAGCCATAAGTGTGTTTTCTAAAGGTGTGACTCTGTTCTGTTTCATAGTTCAGTTCACGTAGAGCGATTTTACCTTCCCTGTCTAAGGACTATCTTATGATAAGTCTCTTTTTCTGTGTGACTTATTTGACTTAGTATCATCGTACCTAAATCCACTCATTATGCTGCTACTAGGCTTATGACATTGATTTCATGGCTGAGTGATATTGCACTGTACATAGGAACCACAGCTTCTGTATTCATTTTTCTCTTTCCTGGGATATTTAACGTGTACCGAAGTCGAGATTCTTGTAAACAGGGCAGCCCTAAACTTTGGGGTGCTTGTGTCCTGTCGATGTTTGGTTTTCCCAAGTAATATGCCCTTGAGCGGAAGTGCCCTATGCTCTGTAGCTCTGTTTTTTAGATGTTTTTGGAAACACCATACACTTCTCCAGAGTGGCCGTTGGCGACTTACATTCCGCCCATCAGCGTAACAAGGTTCCCATTTCTCCATGGCCTGTCCTGCATTTCTGCTTTTGCCACTTTTTCAGGATGGCCCTTTTGGCCGATGGGAAGTGAGACTTCTTTGTAGTGCTGATTTGCCTTGCCCGCTTGTTTGGTTGGCCAAAAAGGGCTTGTGTGTTTTTTCCTGAATATATTCAGGAAAAAAGGCCTACGCCCTTTTTGGCCAACTGTACCATAGTAGACGTTTTGCCGCTTTTTATGTGTTTTAAAGGCGAGTCCAAACTACCTCTTGAAAATTGTTTTCTGCAATTCTGTCTCACTTTCAAATCCTCTTCGTTGCCTTACCTCAATATATTTTTGGATGACAGTTTTCATTTATAACCCTGCAAGTTTGTGAATTGCAGTGCCCCTGAGGTCCATTTTTCAACTCCTTTTTTTGGGAGCTGGCCACAAAACCGCAGGATTGCTTCAGGCCCTATTCTGATTCCGGGGGGCAGGTGAGCCTTTGGTTAATTCTTCGTCCTGATTGGAAATTAGAGTGACGTGTGCCTGTGCAAACACCAGGAGCTAGTCTCTCATTGATTCCCCCTAATCCCGTTCATCCTCCGGATAAATTGCAAACTGTACGAAACAGGGGGTTACAGGTGCTGATTCTCCAAGTGGGGAGATTGTTAGTGAAGTGGCTGGAATGGCGAACCCACGCACCAGCAGATCAGAAATGAGGTTCTTTTAGAAACCTTTCCCGATCACACAGTGTACCATCCTCTGGGTTCCCCATGCATGTTTTAACTGTAGGAAGATTCCCTTCCACCTGGATATTTGTGACCCATGGATTGGATACCACGCTGTATTACGTGAAAGGGTCTGCATTTTCTCTCCCAACCTCAACAATCCTCTCAGCCCCAAGAGTTTCCAGCGTTATGTCTCATCCGGCTGTGGGTCTAGATGTGCTCAATGCAGGTTGCATCACATCCACTGAATGAATTTTGTAAGAATTTCTCTCTCTTTCACTTTCTTTTTATTGTGTGTAATTTATTTTTATAATGGGGTTTTGATTATTTACTCCGGTGTGTTCTTCACACTTTGTACCCACTTGAATCACTGACAGAGAGATATCAATAAATATTTTTCAAGATTCTTCCTAGTCAGATATATGATTCTGCATTGAATAGAGTGTGTTGAGTCCAGTTCATTGAGCAATGAGTAGATCTGGTGTATTGCATATTTGATTTATGGAATGGTGTCTGAGCTAATTTCAAACTCTTGTTTTATGCATCACCTCACCTCTGCTTTCGCCTTAAGCAGCCATAAGTACGTTTTCTAAATGTGTGACTGTTCTGTTTCGTAAATCAGTTCACGTAGAGCGACTTTTACCTTCCCTGTCTAAGGGCTATCTTACGATAAATTTCTTTTTCTGTGTGATTTGTTTCACTTAGAATCATCGTACCTAAATCCACTGATTATGCTGCTACTAGGCTTATGACATTGATTTCATGGCTGAGTGATATTTCACTGTACATAGGTACCACAGCTTCTGTATTCATTTTTCTGTTTCCTGGGATATTTAAGGTATACCGAAGTCGAGATTCTTGTAAACAGGGCAGCCCTAAACCTTGAGGTGCTTGTGTCCTCTCGATATTTGGTTTTCCCAAGATATACGCCCTTGAGCAGAAGTGCCCTATGTTCTGTAGCTCTGTTTTTTCGATGTTTTAGGAAACACCATACACTTCTTCAGATTGGCCGTTGGCAACTTACATTCCGCCCATCAGCGTAACAAGCTTCCCATTTCTCCATGGCCTGTCTTGCATTTCTGGTTTTTCCACTTTTTCAGGATGGCCCTTTTGACAGATCGGAAGTGAGACTTCTTTGTAGTGCTGATTTGCCTTGCCCGCTTGTTTGGTTGGCCAAAAAGGGCTTGGGTGTTTTTTCTTGAATATATTCAGGAAAAAAGGCCTACGCCCTTTTTGGCCATCTGCACTATAGTAGACGTTTTGCAGCATATCATGTGCTTTAAAGGCGAGTCCAATCTACCTCTTGAAAACAGTTTCCTGCAATTCTGTCTTGCTTTCAAATCCTCTTCGTTGCCTTACCTCAATATATTTTTGGACGATAGTTTTCATTTATAACCCTGAAGGTTTGTGAATTGCAGTGCCGCTGAGGTCCATTTGTCAACTCGCTCTTTTGGGAGCTGGCCGCAGAACTGCAGGATTGCTTCACGCCCTATTCTGGTTCCGGGGGGCAGGTGCGCCTTTGGTTAATTCTTCGTCCTGATTAGAAATTAGAGTGACGTGCGCCTGTCCAAACACCTGGAGCTAGCCTCTCATTGGTTCCCCCTCATTCTGTTCATCCTCCGGATAAATTGCAAACTGCACGAAACAGGGGGTAACAGGGGCTGATTCTCCAAGTGGGGAGCTTGTTAGTGAAGCGACTGGAATGGTGAACCCACACACTAGCAGATCAGAAATTTGGTGTGTTTTAGAAACCTTTCCCGATCACACAGTGTACCATACTCTGGGTTTCCCATGCATGTTTTAGCTGTAGGAAGATTCCCTTCCACCTGAATATTTGTGACCCATGCATTGGATACCACGCTGTATTACTTTAAAGGGTCTGCATTTTCTCTCCCAACCTCAACAATCCTCTCAGCCCCAAGAGTTTGCAGCGTTATGTCTCATCCGGCTGTGTGCCTAGATGTGCTCAATGCAGGTTGCATCACACCCGCTGAATGAATTTTGTAAGAATTTCTCTCTCTTTCACTATCTTTTTATTCTGTGTAATTTATTTTTATAATGGGGTTTAGCTTATTTTCACTCCTGTGTTTATGCCGCTTTGTACCCACTTGATTCACTGACAGAGCGATATCAATAAATATTTTTCAAGATTCTTCCTAGTCAGATATATGCTTCTGCGGTGAATAGAGTGTGTTGAGTCCAGTTCATTGAGCAATGAGTAGATCTGGTGTATTGCATATTCGGTTTACGGAATGGTGTTGGAGCTAATTTCAAACTCTTGTTTTATGCATCACCTCACCTCTGCTTTCGCCTTAAGCAGCCATAAGTGTGTTTTCTAAAGGTGTGACTCTGTTTTGTTTCATAATTCAGTTCTCGTAGAGCGAAATTTACCTTCCCTATCTAAGGGCTATCTTACGATAAATTTCTTTTTCTGTGTGATTTATTTCACTTAGAATCATCGTACCTAAATCCACTGATTATGCTGCTACTAGGCTTATGACATTGATTTCATGGCTGAGTGATATTCCACTGTACATAGGTACCACAGCTTCTGTATTCATTTTTCTGTTCCCTGGGATATTTCAGGTATACCGAAGTCGAGATTCTTGTAAACAGGGCAGCCCTAAACCTTGGGGTGCTTGTGTCCTCTCGATATTTGGTTTTCCCAAGATATACGCCCTTGAGTGGAAGTGCCCTATGTTCTGTAGCTCTGTTTTTTCGATGTTTTAGGAAACACCATACACTTCTTCAGAGTGGCCGTTGGCAACTTACATTCCGCCCATCAGCGTAACAAGCTTCCCATTTCTCCATGGCCTGTCTTGCATTTCTGGTTTTTCCAATTTTTCAGGATGGCCCTTTTGACAGATGGGAAGTGAGACTTCTTTGTAGTGCTGATTTGCCTTGCCCGCTTGTTTGGTTGGCCAAAAAGGGCTTGGGTGTTTTTTCTTGAATATATTCAGGAAAAACGGCCTATGCCCTTTTGGGCCATCTGCACTATAGTAGACGTTTTGCAGCATATCATGTGCTTTAAAGGCGAGTCCAATCTACCTCTTGAAAACAGTTTCCTGCAATTCTGTCTTGCTTTCAAATCCTCTTCGTTGCCTTACCTCAATATATTTTTGGACGATAGTTTTCATTTATAACCCTGCAGGTTTGTGAATTGCAGTGCCGCTGAGGTCCATTTGTCAACTCGCTTTTTTGGGAGCTGGCCGCAGAACCACAGGATTGCTTCAGGCCCTATTCTGGTTCCGGGGAGCAGGTGAGCCTTTGGTTAATTCTTCGTCCTGATTGGAAATTAGAGTGACGTGCGCCTGTCCAAACACCTGGAGCTAGTCTCTCATTGGTTCCCCCTCATTCTGTTCATCCTCCGGATAAATTGCAAACTGTACGAAACAGGGGGTTACAGGTGCTGATTCTCCAAGTGGGGAGATTGTTAGTGAAGTGGCTGGAATGGCGAACCCACGCACCAGCAGATCAGAAATGAGGTTCTTTTAGAATCCTTTCCCGATAACACAGTGTACCATCCTCTGGGTTTCCCATGCATATTTTAATTGTAAAAAGATTCTCTTCCCCCTCGATATTTGGGACCCAAGTATTGGATATCACGCCGTATTACTTTAAAGGGTCTGCATTTTCTCTCCCAACCTCAACAATCCTCTCAGCCCCAAGAGTGTCCAGTGTTATGTCTCATCCGGCTGTGGGTGTAGATGTGCTCAATGCAGGTTGCATCACATCCACTGAATGAATTTTGTAAGAATTTCTCTCTCTTTCACTATCTTTTTATTGTGTGTAATTTATTTTTATAATGGGGAATAGCTTATTTTCACTCCTGTGTTTATGCCGCTTTGTACCCACTTGATTCACTGACAGAGAGATATTAATAAATATATTTCAAGATTCTTACTAGTCAGATATATGCTTCTGTGGTGAATAGAGTGTGTTGAGTCCAGTTCATTGAGCAATGAGTAGATCTGGTGTATTGCATATTCGGTTTACGGAACGGTGTCTGAGCTAATTTCACACTCTTGTTTTATGCATCACCTCACCTCTGCTTTCCCCTTAAGCAGCCATAAGTGTGTTTTCTAAAGGTGTGACTCTGTTCTGTTTCATAGTTCAGTTCACGTAGAGCGATTTTACCTTCCCTGTCTAAGGACTATCTTATGATAAGTCTCTTTTTCTGTGTGACTTATTTGACTTAGTATCATCGTACCTAAATCCACTCATTATGCTGCTACTAGGCTTATGACATTGATTTCATGGCTGAGTGATATTGCACTGTACATAGGAACCACAGCTTCTGTATTCATTTTTCTCTTTCCTGGGATATTTAACGTGTACCGAAGTCGAGATTCTTGTAAACAGGGCAGCCCTAAACTTTGGGGTGCTTGTGTCCTGTCGATGTTTGGTTTTCCCAAGTAATATGCCCTTGAGCGGAAGTGCCCTATGCTCTGTAGCTCTGTTTTTTAGATGTTTTTGGAAACACCATACACTTCTCCAGAGTGGCCGTTGGCGACTTACATTCCGCCCATCAGCGTAACAAGGTTCCCATTTCTCCATGGCCTGTCCTGCATTTCTGCTTTTGCCACTTTTTCAGGATGGCCCTTTTGGCCGATGGGAAGTGAGACTTCTTTGTAGTGCTGATTTGCCTTGCCCGCTTGTTTGGTTGGCCAAAAAGGGCTTGTGTGTTTTTTCCTGAATATATTCAGGAAAAAAGGCCTACGCCCTTTTTGGCCAACTGTACCATAGTAGACGTTTTGCCGCTTTTTATGTGTTTTAAAGGCGAGTCCAAACTACCTCTTGAAAATTGTTTTCTGCAATTCTGTCTCACTTTCAAATCCTCTTCGTTGCCTTACCTCAATATATTTTTGGATGACAGTTTTCATTTATAACCCTGCAAGTTTGTGAATTGCAGTGCCCCTGAGGTCCATTTTTCAACTCCTTTTTTTGGGAGCTGGCCACAAAACCGCAGGATTGCTTCAGGCCCTATTCTGATTCCGGGGGGCAGGTGAGCCTTTGGTTAATTCTTCGTCCTGATTGGAAATTAGAGTGACGTGTGCCTGTGCAAACACCAGGAGCTAGTCTCTCATTGATTCCCCCTAATCCCGTTCATCCTCCGGATAAATTGCAAACTGTACGAAACAGGGGGTTACAGGTGCTGATTCTCCAAGTGGGGAGATTGTTAGTGAAGTGGCTGGAATGGCGAACCCACGCACCAGCAGATCAGAAATGAGGTTCTTTTAGAAACCTTTCCCGATCACACAGTGTACCATCCTCTGGGTTCCCCATGCATGTTTTAACTGTAGGAAGATTCCCTTCCACCTGGATATTTGTGACCCATGGATTGGATACCACGCTGTATTACGTGAAAGGGTCTGCATTTTCTCTCCCAACCTCAACAATCCTCTCAGCCCCAAGAGTTTCCAGCGTTATGTCTCATCCGGCTGTGGGTCTAGATGTGCTCAATGCAGGTTGCATCACATCCACTGAATGAATTTTGTAAGAATTTCTCTCTCTTTCACTTTCTTTTTATTGTGTGTAATTTATTTTTATAATGGGGTTTTGATTATTTACTCCGGTGTGTTCTTCACACTTTGTACCCACTTGAATCACTGACAGAGAGATATCAATAAATATTTTTCAAGATTCTTCCTAGTCAGATATATGATTCTGCATTGAATAGAGTGTGTTGAGTCCAGTTCATTGAGCAATGAGTAGATCTGGTGTATTGCATATTTGATTTATGGAATGGTGTCTGAGCTAATTTCAAACTCTTGTTTTATGCATCACCTCACCTCTGCTTTCGCCTTAAGCAGCCATAAGTACGTTTTCTAAATGTGTGACTGTTCTGTTTCGTAAATCAGTTCACGTAGAGCGACTTTTACCTTCCCTGTCTAAGGGCTATCTTACGATAAATTTCTTTTTCTGTGTGATTTGTTTCACTTAGAATCATCGTACCTAAATCCACTGATTATGCTGCTACTAGGCTTATGACATTGATTTCATGGCTGAGTGATATTTCACTGTACATAGGTACCACAGCTTCTGTATTCATTTTTCTGTTTCCTGGGATATTGAAGGTATACCGAAGTCGAGATTCTTGTAAACAGGGCAGCCCTAAACCTTGAGGTGCTTGTGTCCTCTCGATATTTGGTTTTCCCAAGATATACGCCCTTGAGCGGAAGTGCCCTATGTTCTGTAGCTCTGTTTTTTCGATGTTTTAGGAAACACCATACACTTCTTCAGATTGGCCGTTGGCAACTTACATTCCGCCCATCAGCGTAACAAGCTTCCCATTTCTCCATGGCCTGTCTTGCATTTCTGGTTTTTCCACTTTTTCAGGATGGCCCTTTTGACAGATCGGAAGTGAGACTTCTTTGTAGTGCTGATTTGCCTTGCCCGCTTGTTTGGTTGGCCAAAAAGGGCTTGGGTGTTTTTTCTTGAATATATTCAGGAAAAAAGGCCTACGCCCTTTTTGGCCATCTGCACTATAGTAGACGTTTTGCAGCATATCATGTGCTTTAAAGGCGAGTCCAATCTACCTCTTGAAAACAGTTTCCTGCAATTCTGTCTTGCTTTCAAATCCTCTTCGTTGCCTTACCTCAATATATTTTTGGACGATAGTTTTCATTTATAACCCTGAAGGTTTGTGAATTGCAGTGCCGCTGAGGTCCATTTGTCAACTCGCTCTTTTGGGAGCTGGCCGCAGAACCGCAGGATTGCTTCAGGCCCTATTCTGGTTCCGGGGGGCAGGTGCGCCTTTGGTTAATTCTTTGTCCTGATTAGAAATTAGAGTGACGTGCGCCTGTCCAAACACCTGGAGCTAGCCTCTCATTGGTTCCCCCTCATTCTGTTCATCCTCCGGATAAATTGCAAACTGTACGAAACAGGGGGTTACAGGTGCTGATTCTCCAAGTGGGGAGATTGTTAGTGAAGTGGCTGGAATGGCGAACCCACGCACCAGCAGATCAGAAATGAGGTTCTTTTAGAATCCTTTCCCGATAACACAGTGTACCATCCTCTGGGTTTCCCATGCATATTTTAATTGTAAAAAGATTCTCTTCCCCCTCGATATTTGGGACCCAAGTATTGGATATCACGCCGTATTACTTTAAAGGGTCTGCATTTTCTCTCCCAACCTCAACAATCCTCTCAGCCCCAAGAGTGTCCAGTGTTATGTCTCATCTGGCTGTGGGTCTAGATGTGCTCAATGCAGGTTGCATCACATCCACTGAATGAATTTTGTAAGAATTTCTCTCTCTTTCACTATCTTTTTATTGTGTGTAATTTATTTTTATAATGGGGAATAGCTTATTTTCACTCCTGTGTTTATGCCGCTTTGTACCCACTTGATTCACTGACAGAGAGATATTAATAAATATATTTCAAGATTCTTACTAGTCAGATATATGCTTCTGTGGTGAATAGAGTGTGTTGAGTCCAGTTCATTGAGCAATGAGTAGATCTGGTGTATTGCATATTCGGTTTACGGAACGGTGTCTGAGCTAATTTCACACTCTTGTTTTATGCATCACCTCACCTCTGCTTTCCCCTTAAGCAGCCATAAGTGTGTTTTCTAAAGGTGTGACTCTGTTCTGTTTCATAGTTCAGTTCACGTAGAGCGATTTTACCTTCCCTGTCTAAGGACTATCTTATGATAAGTCTCTTTTTCTGTGTGACTTATTTGACTTAGTATCATCGTACCTAAATCCACTCATTATGCTGCTACTAGGCTTATGACATTGATTTCATGGCTGAGTGATATTGCACTGTACATAGGAACCACAGCTTCTGTATTCATTTTTCTCTTTCCTGGGATATTTAACGTGTACCGAAGTCGAGATTCTTGTAAACAGGGCAGCCCTAAACTTTGGGGTGCTTGTGTCCTGTCGATGTTTGGTTTTCCCAAGTAATATGCCCTTGAGCGGAAGTGCCCTATGCTCTGTAGCTCTGTTTTTTAGATGTTTTTGGAAACACCATACACTTCTCCAGAGTGGCCGTTGGCGACTTACATTCCGCCCATCAGCGTAACAAGGTTCCCATTTCTCCATGGCCTGTCCTGCATTTCTGCTTTTGCCACTTTTTCAGGATGGCCCTTTTGGCCGATGGGAAGTGAGACTTCTTTGTAGTGCTGATTTGCCTTGCCCGCTTGTTTGGTTGGCCAAAAAGGGCTTGTGTGTTTTTTCCTGAATATATTCAGGAAAAAAGGCCTACGCCCTTTTTGGCCAACTGTACCATAGTAGACGTTTTGCCGCTTTTTATGTGTTTTAAAGGCGAGTCCAAACTACCTCTTGAAAATTGTTTTCTGCAATTCTGTCTCACTTTCAAATCCTCTTCGTTGCCTTACCTCAATATATTTTTGGATGACAGTTTTCATTTGTAACCCTGCAAGTTTGTGAATTGCAGTGCCCCTGAGGTCCATTTTTCAACTCCTTTTTTTGGGAGCTGGCCACAAAACCGCAGGATTGCTTCAGGCCCTATTCTGGTTCCGGGGGGCAGGTGCGCCTTTGGTTAATTCTTCGTCCTGATTAGAAATTAGAGTGACGTGCGCCTGTCCAAACACCTGGAGCTAGCCTCTCATTGGTTCCCCCTCATTCTGTTCATCCTCCGGATAAATTGCAAACTGCACGAAACAGGGGGTAACAGGGGCTGATTCTCCAAGTGGGGAGCTTGTTAGTGAAGCGACTGGAATGGTGAACCCACACACTAGCAGATCAGAAATTTGGTGTGTTTTAGAAACCTTTCCCGATCACACAGTGTACCATACTCTGGGTTTCCCATGCATGTTTTAGCTGTAGGAAGATTCCCTTCCACCTGAATATTTGTGACCCATGCATTGGATACCACGCTGTATTACTTTAAAGGGTCTGCATTTTCTCTCCCAACCTCAACAATCCTCTCAGCCCCAAGAGTTTGCAGCGTTATGTCTCATCCGGCTGTGTGCCTAGATGTGCTCAATGCAGGTTGCATCACACCCGCTGAATGAATTTTGTAAGAATTTCTCTCTCTTTCACTATCTTTTTATTCTGTGTAATTTATTTTTATAATGGGGTTTAGCTTATTTTCACTCCTGTGTTTATGCCGCTTTGTACCCACTTGATTCACTGACAGAGCGATATCAATAAATATTTTTCAAGATTCTTCCTAGTCAGATATATGCTTCTGCGGTGAATAGAGTGTGTTGAGTCCAGTTCATTGAGCAATGAGTAGATCTGGTGTATTGCATATTCGGTTTACGGAATGGGGTCGGAGCTAATTTCAAACTCTTGTTTTATGCATCACCTCACCTCTGCTTTCGCCTTAAGCAGCCATAAGTGTGTTTTCTAAAGGTGTGACTCTGTTCTGTTTCATAATTCAGTTCTCGTAGAGCGAAATTTACCTTCCCTATCTAAGGGCTATCTTACGATAAATTTCTTTTTCTGTGTGATTTATTTCACTTAGAATCATCGTACCTAAATCCACTGATTATGCTGCTACTAGGCTTATGACATTGATTTCATGGCTGAGTGATATTCCACTGTACATAGGTACCACAGCTTCTGTATTCATTTTTCTGTTCCCTGGGATATTTCAGGTATACCGAAGTCGAGATTCTTGTAAACAGGGCAGCCCTAAACCTTGGGGTGCTTGTGTCCTCTCGATATTTGGTTTTCCCAAGATATACGCCCTTGAGTGGAAGTGCCCTATGTTCTGTAGCTCTGTTTTTTCGATGTTTTAGGAAACACCATACACTTCTTCAGAGTGGCCGTTGGCAACTTACATTCCGCCCATCAGCGTAACAAGCTTCCCATTTCTCCATGGCCTGTCTTGCATTTCTGGTTTTTCCAATTTTTCAGGATGGTCCTTTTGACAGATGGGAAGTGAGACTTCTTTGTAGTGCTGATTTGCCTTGCCCGCTTGTTTGGTTGGCCAAAAAGGGCTTGGGTGTTTTTTCTTGAATATATTCAGGAAAAACGGCCTATGCCCTTTTGGGCCATCTGCACTATAGTAGACATTTTGCAGCATATCATGTGCTTTAAAGGCGAGTCCAATCTACCTCTTGAAAACAGTTTCCTGCAATTCTGTCTTGCTTTCAAATCCTCTTCGTTGCCTTACCTCAATATATTTTTGGACGATAGTTTTCATTTATAACCCTGCAGGTTTGTGAATTGCAGTGCCGCTGAGGTCCATTTGTCAACTCGCTTTTTTGGGAGCTGGCCGCAGAACCACAGGATTGCTTCAGGCCCTATTCTGGTTCCGGGGAGCAGGTGAGCCTTTGGTTAATTCTTCGTCCTGATTGGAAATTAGAGTGACGTGCGCCTGTCCAAACACCTGGAGCTAGTCTCTCATTGGTTCCCCCTCATTCTGTTCATCCTCCGGATAAATTGCAAACTGTACGAAACAGGGGGTTACAGGTGCTGATTCTCCAAGTGGGGAGATTGTTAGTGAAGTGGCTGGAATGGCGAACCCACGCACCAGCAGATCAGAAATGAGGTTCTTTTAGAATCCTTTCCCGATAACACAGTGTACCATCCTCTGGGTTTCCCATGCATATTTTAATTGTAAAAAGATTCTCTTCCCCCTCGATATTTGGGACCCAAGTATTGGATATCACGCCGTATTACTTTAAAGGGTCTGCATTTTCTCTCCCAACCTCAACAATCCTCTCAGCCCCAAGAGTGTCCAGTGTTATGTCTCATCCGGCTGTGGGTGTAGATGTGCTCAATGCAGGTTGCATCACATCCACTGAATGAATTTTGTAAGAATTTCTCTCTCTTTCACTATCTTTTTATTGTGTGTAATTTATTTTTATAATGGGGAATAGCTTATTTTCACTCCTGTGTTTATGCCGCTTTGTACCCACTTGATTCACTGACAGAGAGATATTAATAAATATATTTCAAGATTCTTACTAGTCAGATATATGCTTCTGTGGTGAATAGAGTGTGTTGAGTCCAGTTCATTGAGCAATGAGTAGATCTGGTGTATTGCATATTCGGTTTACGGAACGGTGTCTGAGCTAATTTCACACTCTTGTTTTATGCATCACCTCACCTCTGCTTTCCCCTTAAGCAGCCATAAGTGTGTTTTCTAAAGGTGTGACTCTGTTCTGTTTCATAGTTCAGTTCACGTAGAGCGATTTTACCTTCCCTGTCTAAGGACTATCTTATGATAAGTCTCTTTTTCTGTGTGACTTATTTGACTTAGTATCATCGTACCTAAATCCACTCATTATGCTGCTACTAGGCTTATGACATTGATTTCATGGCTGAGTGATATTGCACTGTACATAGGAACCACAGCTTCTGTATTCATTTTTCTCTTTCCTGGGATATTTAACGTGTACCGAAGTCGAGATTCTTGTAAACAGGGCAGCCCTAAACTTTGGGGTGCTTGTGTCCTGTCGATGTTTGGTTTTCCCAAGTAATATGCCCTTGAGCGGAAGTGCCCTATGCTCTGTAGCTCTGTTTTTTAGATGTTTTTGGAAACACCATACACTTCTCCAGAGTGGCCGTTGGCGACTTACATTCCGCCCATCAGCGTAACAAGGTTCCCATTTCTCCATGGCCTGTCCTGCATTTCTGCTTTTGCCACTTTTTCAGGATGGCCCTTTTGGCCGATGGGAAGTGAGACTTCTTTGTAGTGCTGATTTGCCTTGCCCGCTTGTTTGGTTGGCCAAAAAGGGCTTGTGTGTTTTTTCCTGAATATATTCAGGAAAAAAGGCCTACGCCCTTTTTGGCCAACTGTACCATAGTAGACGTTTTGCCGCTTTTTATGTGTTTTAAAGGCGAGTCCAAACTACCTCTTGAAAATTGTTTTCTGCAATTCTGTCTCACTTTCAAATCCTCTTCGTTGCCTTACCTCAATATATTTTTGGATGACAGTTTTCATTTATAACCCTGCAAGTTTGTGAATTGCAGTGCCCCTGAGGTCCATTTTTCAACTCCTTTTTTTGGGAGCTGGCCACAAAACCGCAGGATTGCTTCAGGCCCTATTCTGATTCCGGGGAGCAGGTGAGCCTTTGGTTAATTCTTCGTCCTGATTGGAAATTAGAGTGACGTGTGCCTGTGCAAACACCAGGAGCTAGTCTCTCATTGATTCCCCCTAATCCCGTTCATCCTCCGGATAAATTGCAAACTGTACGAAACAGGGGGTTACAGGTGCTGATTCTCCAAGTGGGGAGATTGTTAGTGAAGTGGCTGGAATGGCGAACCCACGCACCAGCAGATCAGAAATGAGGTTCTTTTAGAAACCTTTCCCGATCACACAGTGTACCATCCTCTGGGTTCCCCATGCATGTTTTAACTGTAGGAAGATTCCCTTCCACCTGGATATTTGTGACCCATGGATTGGATACCACGCTGTATTACGTGAAAGGGTCTGCATTTTCTCTCCCAACCTCAACAATCCTCTCAGCCCCAAGAGTTTCCAGCGTTATGTCTCATCCGGCTGTGGGTCTAGATGTGCTCAATGCAGGTTGCATCACATCCACTGAATGAATTTTGTAAGAATTTCTCTCTCTTTCACTTTCTTTTTATTGTGTGTAATTTATTTTTATAATGGGGTTTTGATTATTTACTCCGGTGTGTTCTTCACACTTTGTACCCACTTGAATCACTGACAGAGAGATATCAATAAATATTTTTCAAGATTCTTCCTAGTCAGATATATGATTCTGCATTGAATAGAGTGTGTTGAGTCCAGTTCATTGAGCAATGAGTAGATCTGGTGTATTGCATATTTGATTTATGGAATGGTGTCTGAGCTAATTTCAAACTCTTGTTTTATGCATCACCTCACCTCTGCTTTCGCCTTAAGCAGCCATAAGTACGTTTTCTAAATGTGTGACTGTTCTGTTTCGTAAATCAGTTCACGTAGAGCGACTTTTACCTTCCCTGTCTAAGGGCTATCTTACGATAAATTTCTTTTTCTGTGTGATTTGTTTCACTTAGAATCATCGTACCTAAATCCACTGATTATGCTGCTACTAGGCTTATGACATTGATTTCATGGCTGAGTGATATTTCACTGTACATAGGTACCACAGCTTCTGTATTCATTTTTCTGTTTCCTGGGATATTTAAGGTATACCGAAGTCGAGATTCTTGTAAACAGGGCAGCCCTAAACCTTGAGGTGCTTGTGTCCTCTCGATATTTGGTTTTCCCAAGATATACGCCCTTGAGCGGAAGTGCCCTATGTTCTGTAGCTCTGTTTTTTCGATGTTTTAGGAAACACCATACACTTCTTCAGATTGGCCGTTGGCAACTTACATTCCGCCCATCAGCGTAACAAGCTTCCCATTTCTCCATGGCCTGTCTTGCATTTCTGGTTTTTCCACTTTTTCAGGATGGCCCTTTTGACAGATCGGAAGTGAGACTTCTTTGTAGTGCTGATTTGCCTTGCCCGCTTGTTTGGTTGGCCAAAAAGGGCTTGGGTGTTTTTTCTTGAATATATTCAGGAAAAAAGGCCTACGCCCTTTTTGGCCATCTGCACTATAGTAGACGTTTTGCAGCATATCATGTGCTTTAAAGGCGAGTCCAATCTACCTCTTGAAAACAGTTTCCTGCAATTCTGTCTTGCTTTCAAATCCTCTTCGTTGCCTTACCTCAATATATTTTTGGACGATAGTTTTCATTTATAACCCTGAAGGTTTGTGAATTGCAGTGCCGCTGAGGTCCATTTGTCAACTCGCTCGTTTGGGAGCTTGCCGCAGAACCGCAGGATTGCTTCAGGCCCTATTCTGGTTCCGGGGGGCAGGTGCGCCTTTGGTTAATTCTTCGTCCTGATTAGAAATTAGAGTGACGTGCGCCTGTCCAAACACCTGGAGCTAGCCTCTCATTGGTTCCCCCTCATTCTGTTCATCCTCCGGATAAATTGCAAACTGCACGAAACAGGGGGTAACAGGGGCTGATTCTCCAAGTGGGGAGCTTGTTAGTGAAGCGACTGGAATGGTGAACCCACACACTAGCAGATCAGAAATTTGGTGTGTTTTAGAAACCTTTCCCGATCACACAGTGTACCATACTCTGGGTTTCCCATGCATGTTTTAGCTGTAGGAAGATTCCCTTCCACCTGAATATTTGTGACCCATGCATTGGATACCACGCTGTATTACTTTAAAGGGTCTGCATTTTCTCTCCCAACCTCAACAATCCTCTCAGCCCCAAGAGTTTGCAGCGTTATGTCTCATCCGGCTGTGTGCCTAGATGTGCTCAATGCAGGTTGCATCACACCCGCTGAATGAATTTTGTAAGAATTTCTCTCTCTTTCACTATCTTTTTATTCTGTGTAATTTATTTTTATAATGGGGTTTAGCTTATTTTCACTCCTGTGTTTATGCCGCTTTGTACCCACTTGATTCACTGACAGAGCGATATCAATAAATATTTTTCAAGATTCTTCCTAGTCAGATATATGCTTCTGCGGTGAATAGAGTGTGTTGAGTCCAGTTCATTGAGCAATGAGTAGATCTGGTGTATTGCATATTCGGTTTACGGAATGGGGTCGGAGCTAATTTCAAACTCTTGTTTTATGCATCACCTCACCTCTGCTTTCGCCTTAAGCAGCCATAAGTGTGTTTTCTAAAGGTGTGACTCTGTTCTGTTTCATAATTCAGTTCTCGTAGAGCGAAATTTACCTTCCCTATCTAAGGGCTATCTTACGATAAATTTCTTTTTCTGTGTGATTTATTTCACTTAGAATCATCGTACCTAAATCCACTGATTATGCTGCTACTAGGCTTATGACATTGATTTCATGGCTGAGTGATATTCCACTGTACATAGGTACCACAGCTTCTGTATTCATTTTTCTGTTCCCTGGGATATTTCAGGTATACTGAAGTCGAGATTCTTGTAAACAGGGCAGCCCTAAACCTTGGGGTGCTTGTGTCCTCTCGATATTTGGTTTTCCCAAGATATACGCCCTTGAGTGGAAGTGCCCTATGTTCTGTAGCTCTGTTTTTTCGATGTTTTAGGAAACACCATACACTTCTTCAGAGTGGCCGTTGGCAACTTACATTCCGCCCATCAGCGTAACAAGCTTCCCATTTCTCCATGGCCTGTCTTGCATTTCTGGTTTTTCCAATTTTTCAGGATGGCCCTTTTGACAGATGGGAAGTGAGACTTCTTTGTAGTGCTGATTTGCCTTGCCCGCTTGTTTGGTTGGCCAAAAAGGGCTTGGGTGTTTTTTCTTGAATATATTCAGGAAAAACGGCCTATGCCCTTTTGGGCCATCTGCACTATAGTAGACGTTTTGCAGCATATCATGTGCTTTAAAGGCGAGTCCAATCTACCTCTTGAAAACAGTTTCCTGCAATTCTGTCTTGCTTTCAAATCCTCTTCGTTGCCTTACCTCAATATATTTTTGGACGATAGTTTTCATTTATAACCCTGCAGGTTTGTGAATTGCAGTGCCGCTGAGGTCCATTTGTCAACTCGCTTTTTTGGGAGCTGGCCGCAGAACCACAGGATTGCTTCAGGCCCTATTCTGGTTCCGGGGAGCAGGTGAGCCTTTGGTTAATTCTTCGTCCTGATTGGAAATTAGAGTGACGTGCGCCTGTCCAAACACCTGGAGCTAGTCTCTCATTGGTTCCCCCTCATTCTGTTCATCCTCCGGATAAATTGCAAACTGTACGAAACAGGGGGTTACAGGTGCTGATTCTCCAAGTGGGGAGATTGTTAGTGAAGTGGCTGGAATGGCGAACCCACGCACCAGCAGATCAGAAATGAGGTTCTTTTAGAATCCTTTCCCGATAACACAGTGTACCATCCTCTGGGTTTCCCATGCATATTTTAATTGTAAAAAGATTCTCTTCCCCCTCGATATTTGGGACCCAAGTATTGGATATCACGCCGTATTACTTTAAAGGGTCTGCATTTTCTCTCCCAACCTCAACAATCCTCTCAGCCCCAAGAGTGTCCAGTGTTATGTCTCATCCGGCTGTGGGTCTAGATGTGCTCAATGCAGGTTGCATCACATCCACTGAATGAATTTTGTAAGAATTTCTCTCTCTTTCACTATCTTTTTATTGTGTGTAATTTATTTTTATAATGGGGAATAGCTTATTTTCACTCCTGTGTTTATGCCGCTTTGTACCCACTTGATTCACTGACAGAGAGATATTAATAAATATATTTCAAGATTCTTACTAGTCAGATATATGCTTCTGTGGTGAATAGAGTGTGTTGAGTCCAGTTCATTGAGCAATGAGTAGATCTGGTGTATTGCATATTTGGTTTACGGAACGGTGTCTGAGCTAATTTCACACTCTTGTTTTATGCATCACCTCACCTCTGCTTTCCCCTTAAGCAGCCATAAGTGTGTTTTCTAAAGGTGTGACTCTGTTCTGTTTCATAGTTCAGTTCACGTAGAGCGATTTTACCTTCCCTGTCTAAGGACTATCTTATGATAAGTCTCTTTTTCTGTGTGACTTATTTGACTTAGTATCATCGTACCTAAATCCACTCATTATGCTGCTACTAGGCTTATGACATTGATTTCATGGCTGAGTGATATTGCACTGTACATAGGAACCACAGCTTCTGTATTCATTTTTCTCTTTCCTGGGATATTTAACGTGTACCGAAGTCGAGATTCTTGTAAACAGGGCAGCCCTAAACTTTGGGGTGCTTGTGTCCTGTCGATGTTTGGTTTTCCCAAGTAATATGCCCTTGAGCGGAAGTGCCCTATGCTCTGTAGCTCTGTTTTTTAGATGTTTTTGGAAACACCATACACTTCTCCAGAGTGGCCGTTGGCGACTTACATTCCGCCCATCAGCGTAACAAGGTTCCCATTTCTCCATGGCCTGTCCTGCATTTCTGCTTTTGCCACTTTTTCAGGATGGCCCTTTTGGCCGATGGGAAGTGAGACTTCTTTGTAGTGCTGATTTGCCTTGCCCGCTTGTTTGGTTGGCCAAAAAGGGCTTGTGTGTTTTTTCCTGAATATATTCAGGAAAAAAGGCCTACGCCCTTTTTGGCCAACTGTACCATAGTAGACGTTTTGCCGCTTTTTATGTGTTTTAAAGGCGAGTCCAAACTACCTCTTGAAAATTGTTTTCTGCAATTCTGTCTCACTTTCAAATCCTCTTCGTTGCCTTACCTCAATATATTTTTGGATGACAGTTTTCATTTATAACCCTGCAAGTTTGTGAATTGCAGTGCCCCTGAGGTCCATTTTTCAACTCCTTTTTTTGGGAGCTGGCCACAAAACCGCAGGATTGCTTCAGGCCCTATTCTGATTCCGGGGAGCAGGTGAGCCTTTGGTTAATTCTTCGTCCTGATTGGAAATTAGAGTGACGTGTGCCTGTGCAAACACCAGGAGCTAGTCTCTCATTGATTCCCCCTAATCCCGTTCATCCTCCGGATAAATTGCAAACTGTACGAAACAGGGGGTTACAGGTGCTGATTCTCCAAGTGGGGAGATTGTTAGTGAAGTGGCTGGAATGGCGAACCCACGCACCAGCAGATCAGAAATGAGGTTCTTTTAGAAACCTTTCCCGATCACACAGTGTACCATCCTCTGGGTTCCCCATGCATGTTTTAACTGTAGGAAGATTCCCTTCCACCTGGATATTTGTGACCCATGGATTGGATACCACGCTGTATTACGTGAAAGGGTCTGCATTTTCTCTCCCAACCTCAACAATCCTCTCAGCCCCAAGAGTTTCCAGCGTTATGTCTCATCCGGCTGTGGGTCTAGATGTGCTCAATGCAGGTTGCATCACATCCACTGAATGAATTTTGTAAGAATTTCTCTCTCTTTCACTTTCTTTTTATTGTGTGTAATTTATTTTTATAATGGGGTTTTGATTATTTACTCCGGTGTGTTCTTCACACTTTGTACCCACTTGAATCACTGACAGAGAGATATCAATAAATATTTTTCAAGATTCTTCCTAGTCAGATATATGATTCTGCATTGAATAGAGTGTGTTGAGTCCAGTTCATTGAGCAATGAGTAGATCTGGTGTATTGCATATTTGATTTATGGAATGGTGTCTGAGCTAATTTCAAACTCTTGTTTTATGCATCACCTCACCTCTGCTTTCGCCTTAAGCAGCCATAAGTACGTTTTCTAAATGTGTGACTGTTCTGTTTCGTAAATCAGTTCACGTAGAGCGACTTTTACCTTCCCTGTCTAAGGGCTATCTTACGATAAATTTCTTTTTCTGTGTGATTTGTTTCACTTAGAATCATCGTACCTAAATCCACTGATTATGCTGCTACTAGGCTTATGACATTGATTTCATGGCTGAGTGATATTCCACTGTACATAGGTACCACAGCTTCTGTATTCATTTTTCTGTTTCCTGGGATATTGAAGGTATACCGAAGTCGAGATTCTTGTAAACAGGGCAGCCCTAAACCTTGAGGTGCTTGTGTCCTCTCGATATTTGGTTTTCCCAAGATATACGCCCTTGAGCGGAAGTGCCCTATGTTCTGTAGCTCTGTTTTTTTGATGTTTTAGGAAACACCATACACTTCTTCAGATTGGCCGTTGGCAACTTACATTCCGCCCATCAGCGTAACAAGCTTCCCATTTCTCCATGGCCTGTCTTGCATTTCTGGTTTTTCCACTTTTTCAGGATGGCCCTTTTGACAGATCGGAAGTGAGACTTCTTTGTAGTGCTGATTTGCCTTGCCCGCTTGTTTGGTTGGCCAAAAAGGGCTTGGGTGTTTTTTCTTGAATATATTCAGGAAAAAAGGCCTACGCCCTTTTTGGCCATCTGCACTATAGTAGACGTTTTGCAGCATATCATGTGCTTTAAAGGCGAGTCCAATCTACCTCTTGAAAACAGTTTCCTGCAATTCTGTCTTGCTTTCAAATCCTCTTCGTTGCCTTACCTCAATATATTTTTGGACGATAGTTTTCATTTATAACCCTGAAGGTTTGTGAATTGCAGTGCCGCTGAGGTCCATTTGTCAACTCGCTCTTTTGGGAGCTGGCCGCAGAACCGCAGGATTGCTTCAGGCCCTATTCTGGTTCCGGGGGGCAGGTGCGCCTTTGGTTAATTCTTCGTCCTGATTAGAAATTAGAGTGACGTGCGCCTGTCCAAACACCTGGAGCTAGCCTCTCATTGGTTCCCCCTCATTCTGTTCATCCTCCGGATAAATTGCAAACTGCCCGAAACAGGGGGTAACAGGGGCTGATTCTCCAAGTGGGGAGCTTGTTAGTGAAGCGACTGGAATGGTGAACCCACACACTAGCAGATCAGAAATTTGGTGTGTTTTAGAAACCTTTCCCGATCACACAGTGTACCATACTCTGGGTTTCCCATGCATGTTTTAGCTGTAGGAAGATTCCCTTCCACCTGAATATTTGTGACCCATGCATTGGATACCACGCTGTATTACTTTAAAGGGTCTGCATTTTCTCTCCCAACCTCAACAATCCTCTCAGCCCCAAGAGTTTGCAGCGTTATGTCTCATCCGGCTGTGTGCCTAGATGTGCTCAATGCAGGTTGCATCACACCCGCTGAATGAATTTTGTAAGAATTTCTCTCTCTTTCACTATCTTTTTATTCTGTGTAATTTATTTTTATAATGGGGTTTAGCTTATTTTCACTCCTGTGTTTATGCCGCTTTGTACCCACTTGATTCACTGACAGAGCGATATCAATAAATATTTTTCAAGATTCTTCCTAGTCAGATATATGCTTCTGCGGTGAATAGAGTGTGTTGAGTCCAGTTCATTGAGCAATGAGTAGATCTGGTGTATTGCATATTCGGTTTACGGAATGGGGTCGGAGCTAATTTCAAACTCTTGTTTTATGCATCACCTCACCTCTGCTTTCGCCTTAAGCAGCCATAAGTGTGTTTTCTAAAGGTGTGACTCTGTTCTGTTTCATAATTCAGTTCTCGTAGAGCGAAATTTACCTTCCCTATCTAAGGGCTATCTTACGATAAATTTCTTTTTCTGTGTGATTTATTTCACTTAGAATCATCGTACCTAAATCCACTGATTATGCTGCTACTAGGCTTATGACATTGATTTCATGGCTGAGTGATATTCCACTGTACATAGGTACCACAGCTTCTGTATTCATTTTTCTGTTCCCTGGGATATTTCAGGTATACCGAAGTCGAGATTCTTGTAAACAGGGCAGCCCTAAACCTTGGGGTGCTTGTGTCCTCTCGATATTTGGTTTTCCCAAGATATACGCCCTTGAGTGGAAGTGCCCTATGTTCTGTAGCTCTGTTTTTTCGATGTTTTAGGAAACACCATACACTTCTTCAGAGTGGCCGTTGGCAACTTACATTCCGCCCATCAGCGTAACAAGCTTCCCATTTCTCCATGGCCTGTCTTGCATTTCTGGTTTTTCCAATTTTTCAGGATGGCCCTTTTGACAGATGGGAAGTGAGACTTCTTTGTAGTGCTGATTTGCCTTGCCCGCTTGTTTGGTTGGCCAAAAAGGGCTTGGGTGTTTTTTCTTGAATATATTCAGGAAAAACGGCCTATGCCCTTTTGGGCCATCTGCACTATAGTAGACGTTTTGCAGCATATCATGTGCTTTAAAGGCGAGTCCAATCTACCTCTTGAAAACAGTTTCCTGCAATTCTGTCTTGCTTTCAAATCCTCTTCGTTGCCTTACCTCAATATATTTTTGGACGATAGTTTTCATTTATAACCCTGCAGGTTTGTGAATTGCAGTGCCGCTGAGGTCCATTTGTCAACTCGCTTTTTTGGGAGCTGGCCGCAGAACCACAGGATTGCTTCAGGCCCTATTCTGGTTCCGGGGAGCAGGTGAGCCTTTGGTTAATTCTTCGTCCTGATTGGAAATTAGAGTGACGTGCGCCTGTCCAAACACCTGGAGCTAGTCTCTCATTGGTTCCCCCTCATTCTGTTCATCCTCCGGATAAATTGCAAACTGTACGAAACAGGGGGTTACAGGTGCTGATTCTCCAAGTGGGGAGATTGTTAGTGAAGTGGCTGGAATGGCGAACCCACGCACCAGCAGATCAGAAATGAGGTTCTTTTAGAATCCTTTCCCGATAACACAGTGTACCATCCTCTGGGTTTCCCATGCATATTTTAATTGTAAAAAGATTCTCTTCCCCCTCGATATTTGGGACCCAAGTATTGGATATCACGCCGTATTACTTTAAAGGGTCTGCATTTTCTCTCCCAACCTCAACAATCCTCTCAGCCCCAAGAGTGTCCAGTGTTATGTCTCATCCGGCTGTGGGTCTAGATGTGCTCAATGCAGGTTGCATCACATCCACTGAATGAATTTTGTAAGAATTTCTCTCTCTTTCACTATCTTTTTATTGTGTGTAATTTATTTTTATAATGGGGAATAGCTTATTTTCACTCCTGTGTTTATGCCGCTTTGTACCCACTTGATTCACTGACAGAGAGATATTAATAAATATATTTCAAGATTCTTACTAGTCAGATATATGCTTCTGTGGTGAATAGAGTGTGTTGAGTCCAGTTCATTGAGCAATGAGTAGATCTGGTGTATTGCATATTCGGTTTACGGAACGGTGTCTGAGCTAATTTCACACTCTTGTTTTATGCATCACCTCACCTCTGCTTTCCCCTTAAGCAGCCATAAGTGTGTTTTCTAAAGGTGTGACTCTGTTCTGTTTCATAGTTCAGTTCACGTAGAGCGATTTTACCTTCCCTGTCTAAGGACTATCTTATGATAAGTCTCTTTTTCTGTGTGACTTATTTGACTTAGTATCATCGTACCTAAATCCACTCATTATGCTGCTACTAGGCTTATGACACTGATTTCATGGCTGAGTGATATTGCACTGTACATAGGAACCACAGCTTCTGTATTCATTTTTCTCTTTCCTGGGATATTTAACGTGTACCGAAGTCGAGATTCTTGTAAACAGGGCAGCCCTAAACTTTGGGGTGCTTGTGTCCTGTCGATGTTTGGTTTTCCCAAGTAATATGCCCTTGAGCGGAAGTGCCCTATGCTCTGTAGCTCTGTTTTTTAGATGTTTTTGGAAACACCATACACTTCTCCAGAGTGGCCGTTGGCGACTTACATTCCGCCCATCAGCGTAACAAGGTTCCCATTTCTCCATGGCCTGTCCTGCATTTCTGCTTTTGCCACTTTTTCAGGATGGCCCTTTTGGCCGATGGGAAGTGAGACTTCTTTGTAGTGCTGATTTGCCTTGCCCGCTTGTTTGGTTGGCCAAAAAGGGCTTGTGTGTTTTTTCCTGAATATATTCAGGAAAAAAGGCCTACGCCCTTTTTGGCCAACTGTACCATAGTAGACGTTTTGCCGCTTTTTATGTGTTTTAAAGGTGAGTCCAAACTACCTCTTGAAAATTGTTTTCTGCAATTCTGTCTCACTTTCAAATCCTCTTCGTTGCCTTACCTCAATATATTTTTGGATGACAGTTTTCATTTATAACCCTGCAAGTTTGTGAATTGCAGTGCCCCTGAGGTCCATTTTTCAACTCCTTTTTTTGGGAGCTGGCCACAAAACCGCAGGATTGCTTCAGGCCCTATTCTGATTCCGGGGAGCAGGTGAGCCTTTGGTTAATTCTTCGTCCTGATTGGAAATTAGAGTGACGTGTGCCTGTGCAAACACCAGGAGCTAGTCTCTCATTGATTCCCCCTAATCCCGTTCATCCTCCGGATAAATTGCAAACTGTACGAAACAGGGGGTTACAGGTGCTGATTCTCCAAGTGGGGAGATTGTTAGTGAAGTGGCTGGAATGGCGAACCCACGCACCAGCAGATCAGAAATGAGGTTCTTTTAGAAACCTTTCCCGATCACACAGTGTACCATCCTCTGGGTTCCCCATGCATGTTTTAACTGTAGGAAGATTCCCTTCCACCTGGATATTTGTGACCCATGGATTGGATACCACGCTGTATTACGTGAAAGGGTCTGCATTTTCTCTCCCAACCTCAACAATCCTCTCAGCCCCAAGAGTTTCCAGCGTTATGTCTCATCCGGCTGTGGGTCTAGATGTGCTCAATGCAGGTTGCATCACATCCACTGAATGAATTTTGTAAGAATTTCTCTCTCTTTCACTTTCTTTTTATTGTGTGTAATTTATTTTTATAATGGGGTTTTGATTATTTACTCCGGTGTGTTCTTCACACTTTGTACCCACTTGAATCACTGACAGAGAGATATCAATAAATATTTTTCAAGATTCTTCCTAGTCAGATATATGATTCTGCATTGAATAGAGTGTGTTGAGTCCAGTTCATTGAGCAATGAGTAGATCTGGTGTATTGCATATTTGATTTATGGAATGGTGTCTGAGCTAATTTCAAACTCTTGTTTTATGCATCACCTCACCTCTGCTTTCGCCTTAAGCAGCCATAAGTACGTTTTCTAAATGTGTGACTGTTCTGTTTCGTAAATCAGTTCACGTAGAGCGACTTTTACCTTCCCTGTCTAAGGGCTATCTTACGATAAATTTCTTTTTCTGTGTGATTTGTTTCACTTAGAATCATCGTACCTAAATCCACTGATTATGCTGCTACTAGGCTTATGACATTGATTTCATGGCTGAGTGATATTTCACTGTACATAGGTACCACAGCTTCTGTATTCATTTTTCTGTTTCCTGGGATATTTAAGGTATACCGAAGTCGAGATTCTTGTAAACAGGGCAGCCCTAAACCTTGAGGTGCTTGTGTCCTCTCGATATTTGGTTTTCCCAAGATATACGCCCTTGAGCAGAAGTGCCCTATGTTCTGTAGCTCTGTTTTTTCGATGTTTTAGGAAACACCATACACTTCTTCAGATTGGCCGTTGGCAACTTACATTCCGCCCATCAGCGTAACAAGCTTCCCATTTCTCCATGGCCTGTCTTGCATTTCTGGTTTTTCCACTTTTTCAGGATGGCCCTTTTGACAGATCGGAAGTGAGACTTCTTTGTAGTGCTGATTTGCCTTGCCCGCTTGTTTGGTTGGCCAAAAAGGGCTTGGGTGTTTTTTCTTGAATATATTCAGGAAAAAAGGCCTACGCCCTTTTTGGCCATCTGCACTATAGTAGACGTTTTGCAGCATATCATGTGCTTTAAAGGCGAGTCCAATCTACCTCTTGAAAACAGTTTCCTGCAATTCTGTCTTGCTTTCAAATCCTCTTCGTTGCCTTACCTCAATATATTTTTGGACGATAGTTTTCATTTATAACCCTGAAGGTTTGTGAATTGCAGTGCCGCTGAGGTCCATTTGTCAACTCGCTCTTTTGGGAGCTGGCCGCAGAACCACAGGATTGCTTCAGGCCCTATTCTGGTTCCGGGGGGCAGGTGCGCCTTTGGTTAATTCTTCGTCCTGATTAGAAATTAGAGTGACGTGCGCCTGTCCAAACACCTGGAGCTAGCCTCTCATTGGTTCCCCCTCATTCTGTTCATCCTCCGGATAAATTGCAAACTGCACGAAACAGGGGGTAACAGGGGCTGATTCTCCAAGTGGGGAGCTTGTTAGTGAAGCGACTGGAATGGTGAACCCACACACTAGCAGATCAGAAATTTGGTGTGTTTTAGAAACCTTTCCCGATCACACAGTGTACCATACTCTGGGTTTCCCATGCATGTTTTAGCTGTAGGAAGATTCCCTTCCACCTGAATATTTGTGACCCATGCATTGGATACCACGCTGTATTACTTTAAAGGGTCTGCATTTTCTCTCCCAACCTCAACAATCCTCTCAGCCCCAAGAGTTTGCAGCGTTATGTCTCATCCGGCTGTGTGCCTAGATGTGCTCAATGCAGGTTGCATCACACCCGCTGAATGAATTTTGTAAGAATTTCTCTCTCTTTCACTATCTTTTTATTCTGTGTAATTTATTTTTATAATGGAGTTTAGCTTATTTTCACTCCTGTGTTTATGCCGCTTTGTACCCACTTGATTCACTGACAGAGCGATATCAATAAATATTTTTCAAGATTCTTCCTAGTCAGATATATGCTTCTGCGGTGAATAGAGTGTGTTGAGTCCAGTTCATTGAGCAATGAGTAGATCTGGTGTATTGCATATTCGGTTTACGGAATGGGGTCGGAGCTAATTTCAAACTCTTGTTTTATGCATCACCTCACCTCTGCTTTCGCCTTAAGCAGCCATAAGTGTGTTTTCTAAAGGTGTGACTCTGTTCTGTTTCATAATTCAGTTCTCGTAGAGCGAAATTTACCTTCCCTATCTAAGGGCTATCTTACGATAAATTTCTTTTTCTGTGTGATTTATTTCACTTAGAATCATCGTACCTAAATCCACTGATTATGCTGCTACTAGGCTTATGACATTGATTTCATGGCTGAGTGATATTCCACTGTACATAGGTACCACAGCTTCTGTATTCATTTTTCTGTTCCCTGGGATATTTCAGGTATACCAAAGTCGAGATTCTTGTAAACAGGGCAGCCCTAAACCTTGGGGTGCTTGTGTCCTCTCGATATTTGGTTTTCCCAAGATATACGCCCTTGAGTGGAAGTGCCCTATGTTCTGTAGCTCTGTTTTTTCGATGTTTTAGGAAACACCATACACTTCTTCAGAGTGGCCGTTGGCAACTTACATTCCGCCCATCAGCGTAACAAGCTTCCCATTTCTCCATGGCCTGTCTTGCATTTCTGGTTTTTCCAATTTTTCAGGATGGCCCTTTTGACAGATGGGAAGTGAGACTTCTTTGTAGTGCTGATTTGCCTTGCCCGCTTGTTTGGTTGGCCAAAAAGGGCTTGGGTGTTTTTTCTTGAATATATTCAGGAAAAACGGCCTATGCCCTTTTGGGCCATCTGCACTATAGTAGACGTTTTGCAGCATATCATGTGCTTTAAAGGCGAGTCCAATCTACCTCTTGAAAACAGTTTCCTGCAATTCTGTCTTGCTTTCAAATCCTCTTCGTTGCCTTACCTCAATATATTTTTGGACGATAGTTTTCATTTATAACCCTGCAGGTTTGTGAATTGCAGTGCCGCTGAGGTCCATTTGTCAACTCGCTTTTTTGGGAGCTGGCCGCAGAACCACAGGATTGCTTCAGGCCCTATTCTGGTTCCGGGGAGCAGGTGAGCCTTTGGTTAATTCTTCGTCCTGATTGGAAATTAGAGTGACGTGCGCCTGTCCAAACACCTGGAGCTAGTCTCTCATTGGTTCCCCCTCATTCTGTTCATCCTCCGGATAAATTGCAAACTGTACGAAACAGGGGGTTACAGGTGCTGATTCTCCAAGTGGGGAGATTGTTAGTGAAGTGGCTGGAATGGCGAACCCACGCACCAGCAGATCAGAAATGAGGTTCTTTTAGAATCCTTTCCCGATAACACAGTGTACCATCCTCTGGGTTTCCCATGCATATTTTAATTGTAAAAAGATTCTCTTCCCCCTCGATATTTGGGACCCAAGTATTGGATATCACGCCATATTACTTTAAAGGGTCTGCATTTTCTCTCCCAACCTCAACAATCCTCTCAGCCCCAAGAGTGTCCAGTGTTATGTCTCATCCGGCTGTGGGTCTAGATGTGCTCAATGCAGGTTGCATCACATCCACTGAATGAATTTTGTAAGAATTTCTCTCTCTTTCACTATCTTTTTATTGTGTGTAATTTATTTTTATAATGGGGAATAGTTTATTTTCACTCCTGTGTTTATGCCGCTTTGTACCCACTTGATTCACTGACAGAGAGATATTAATAAATATATTTCAAGATTCTTACTAGTCAGATATATGCTTCTGTGGTGAATAGAGTGTGTTGAGTCCAGTTCATTGAGCAATGAGTAGATCTGGTGTATTGCATATTCGGTTTACGGAACGGTGTCTGAGCTAATTTCACACTCTTGTTTTATGCATCACCTCACCTCTGCTTTCCCCTTAAGCAGCCATAAGTGTGTTTTCTAAAGGTGTGACTCTGTTCTGTTTCATAGTTCAGTTCACGTAGAGCGATTTTACCTTCCCTGTCTAAGGACTATCTTATGATAAGTCTCTTTTTCTGTGTGACTTATTTGACTTAGTATCATCGTACCTAAATCCACTCATTATGCTGCTACTAGGCTTATGACATTGATTTCATGGCTGAGTGATATTGCACTGTACATAGGAACCACAGCTTCTGTATTCATTTTTCTCTTTCCTGGGATATTTAACGTGTACCGAAGTCGAGATTCTTGTAAACAGGGCAGCCCTAAACTTTGGGGTGCTTGTGTCCTGTCGATGTTTGGTTTTCCCAAGTAATATGCCCTTGAGCGGAAGTGCCCTATGCTCTGTAGCTCTGTTTTTTAGATGTTTTTGGAAACACCATACACTTCTCCAGAGTGGCCGTTGGCGACTTACATTCCGCCCATCAGCGTAACAAGGTTCCCATTTCTCCATGGCCTGTCCTGCATTTCTGCTTTTGCCACTTTTTCAGGATGGCCCTTTTGGCCGATGGGAAGTGAGACTTCTTTGTAGTGCTGATTTGCCTTGCCTGCTTGTTTGGTTGGCCAAAAAGGGCTTGTGTGTTTTTTCCTGAATATATTCAGGAAAAAAGGCCTACGCCCTTTTTGGCCAACTGTACCATAGTAGACGTTTTGCCGCTTTTTATGTGTTTTAAAGGCGAGTCCAAACTACCTCTTGAAAATTGTTTTCTGCAATTCTGTCTCACTTTCAAATCCTCTTCGTTGCCTTACCTCAATATATTTTTGGATGACAGTTTTCATTTATAACCCTGCAAGTTTGTGAATTGCAGTGCCCCTGAGGTCCATTTTTCAACTCCTTTTTTTGGGAGCTGGCCACAAAACCGCAGGATTGCTTCAGGCCCTATTCTGATTCCGGGGAGCAGGTGAGCCTTTGGTTAATTCTTCGTCCTGATTGGAAATTAGAGTGACGTGTGCCTGTGCAAACACCAGGAGCTAGTCTCTCATTGATTCCCCCTAATCCCGTTCATCCTCCGGATAAATTGCAAACTGTACGAAACAGGGGGTTACAGGTGCTGATTCTCCAAGTGGGGAGATTGTTAGTGAAGCGACTGGAATGGCGAACCCACGCACCAGCAGATCAGAAATGAGGTTCTTTTAGAAACCTTTCCCGATCACACAGTGTACCATTCTCTGGGTTCCCCATGCATGTTTTAACTGTAGGAAGATTCCCTTCCACCTGGATATTTGTGACCCATGGATTGGATACCACGCTGTATTACGTGAAAGGGTCTGCATTTTCTCTCCCAACCTCAACAATCCTCTCAGCCCCAAGAGTTTCCAGCGTTATGTCTCATCCGGCTGTGTGCCTAGATGTGCTCAATGCAGGTTGCATCACACCCGCTGAATGAATTTTGTAAGAATTTCTCTCTCTTTCACTATCTTTTTATTCTGTGTAATTTATTTTTATAATGGGGTTTAGCTTATTTTCACTCCTGTGTTTATGCCGCTTTGTACCCACTTGATTCACTGACAGAGCGATATCAATAAATATTTTTCAAGATTCTTCCTAGTCAGATATATGCTTCTGCGGTGAATAGAGTGTGTTGAGTCCAGTTCATTGAGCAATGAGTAGATCTGGTGTATTGCATATTCGGTTTACGGAATGGGGTCGGAGCTAATTTCAAACTCTTGTTTTATGCATCACCTCACCTCTGCTTTCGCCTTAAGCAGCCATAAGTGTGTTTTCTAAAGGTGTGACTCTGTTCTGTTTCATAATTCAGTTCTCGTAGAGCGAAATTTACCTTCCCTATCTAAGGGCTATCTTACGATAAATTTCTTTTTCTGTGTGATTTATGTCACTTAGAATCATCGTACCTAAATCCACTGATTATGCTGCTACTAGGCTTATGACATTGATTTCATGGCTGAGTGATATTCCACTGTACATAGGTACCACAGCTTCTGTATTCATTTTTCTGTTCCCTGGGATATTTCAGGTATACCGAAGTCGAGATTCTTGTAAACAGGGCAGCCCTAAACCTTGGGGTGCTTGTGTCCTCTCGATATTTGGTTTTCCCAAGATATACGCCCTTGAGTGGAAGTGCCCTATGTTCTGTAGCTCTGTTTTTTCGATGTTTTAGGAAACACCATACACTTCTTCAGAGTGGCCGTTGGCAACTTACATTCCGCCCATCAGCGTAACAAGCTTCCCATTTCTCCATGGCCTGTCTTGCATTTCTGGTTTTTCCAATTTTTCAGGATGGCCCTTTTGACAGATGGGAAGTGAGACTTCTTTGTAGTGCTGATTTGCCTTGCCCGCTTGTTTGGTTGGCCAAAAAGGGCTTGGGTGTTTTTTCTTGAATATATTCAGGAAAAACGGCCTATGCCCTTTTGGGCCATCTGCACTATAGTAGACGTTTTGCAGCATATCATGTGCTTTAAAGGCGAGTCCAATCTACCTCTTGAAAACAGTTTCCTGCAATTCTGTCTTGCTTTCAAATCCTCTTCGTTGCCTTACCTCAATATATTTTTGGACGATAGTTTTCATTTATAACCCTGCAGGTTTGTGAATTGCAGTGCCGCTGAGGTCCATTTGTCAACTCGCTTTTTTGGGAGCTGGCCGCAGAACCACAGGATTGCTTCAGGCCCTATTCTGGTTCCGGGGAGCAGGTGAGCCTTTGGTTAATTCTTCGTCCTGATTGGAAATTAGAGTGACGTGCGCCTGTCCAAACACCTGGAGCTAGTCTCTCATTGGTTCCCCCTCATTCTGTTCATCCTCCGGATAAATTGCAAACTGTACGAAACAGGGGGTTACAGGTGCTGATTCTCCAAGTGGGGAGATTGTTAGTGAAGTGGCTGGAATGGCGAACCCACGCACCAGCAGATCAGAAATGAGGTTCTTTTAGAATCCTTTCCCGATAACACAGTGTACCATCCTCTGGGTTTCCCATGCATATTTTAATTGTAAAAAGATTCTCTTCCCCCTCGATATTTGGGACCCAAGTATTGGATATCACGCCGTATTACTTTAAAGGGTCTGCATTTTCTCTCCCAACCTCAACAATCCTCTCAGCCCCAAGAGTGTCCAGTGTTATGTCTCATCCGGCTGTGGGTCTAGATGTGCTCAATGCAGGTTGCATCACATCCACTGAATGAATTTTGTAAGAATTTCTCTCTCTTTCACTATCTTTTTATTGTGTGTAATTTATTTTTATAATGGGGAATAGCTTATTTTCACTCCTGTGTTTATGCCGCTTTGTACCCACTTGATTCACTGACAGAGAGATATTAATAAATATATTTCAAGATTCTTACTAGTCAGATATATGCTTCTGTGGTGAATAGAGTGTGTTGAGTCCAGTTCATTGAGCAATGAGTAGATCTGGTGTATTGCATATTCGGTTTACGGAACGGTGTCTGAGCTAATTTCACACTCTTGTTTTATGCATCACCTCACCTCTGCTTTCCCCTTAAGCAGCCATAAGTGTGTTTTCTAAAGGTGTGACTCTGTTCTGTTTCATAGTTCAGTTCACGTAGAGCGATTTTACCTTCCCTGTCTAAGGACTATCTTATGATAAGTCTCTTTTTCTGTGTGACTTATTTGACTTAGTATCATCGTACCTAAATCCACTCATTATGCTGCTACTAGGCTTATGACATTGATTTCATGGCTGAGTGATATTGCACTGTACATAGGAACCACAGCTTCTGTATTCATTTTTCTCTTTCCTGGGATATTTAACGTGTACCGAAGTCGAGATTCTTGTAAACAGGGCAGCCCTAAACTTTGGGGTGCTTGTGTCCTGTCGATGTTTGGTTTTCCCAAGTAATATGCCCTTGAGCGGAAGTGCCCTATGCTCTGTAGCTCTGTTTTTTAGATGTTTTTGGAAACACCATACACTTCTCCAGAGTGGCCGTTGGCGACTTACATTCCGCCCATCAGCGTAACAAGGTTCCCATTTCTCCATGGCCTGTCCTGCATTTCTGCTTTTGCCACTTTTTCAGGATGGCCCTTTTGGCCGATGGGAAGTGAGACTTCTTTGTAGTGCTGATTTGCCTTGCCCGCTTGTTTGGTTGGCCAAAAAGGGCTTGTGTGTTTTTTCCTGAATATATTCAGGAAAAAAGGCCTACGCCCTTTTTGGCCAACTGTACCATAGTAGACGTTTTGCCGCTTTTTATGTGTTTTAAAGGCGAGTCCAAACTACCTCTTGAAAATTGTTTTCTGCAATTCTGTCTCACTTTCAAATCCTCTTCGTTGCCTTACCTCAATATATTTTTGGATGACAGTTTTCATTTATAACCCTGCAAGTTTGTGAATTGCAGTGCCCCTGAGGTCCATTTTTCAACTCCTTTTTTTGGGAGCTGGCCACAAAACCGCAGGATTGCTTCAGGCCCTATTCTGATTCCGGGGAGCAGGTGAGCCTTTGGTTAATTCTTCGTCCTGATTGGAAATTAGAGTGACGTGTGCCTGTGCAAACACCAGGAGCTAGTCTCTCATTGATTCCCCCTAATCCCGTTCATCCTCCGGATAAATTGCAAACTGTACGAAACAGGGGGTTACAGGTGCTGATTCTCCAAGTGGGGAGATTGTTAGTGAAGTGGCTGGAATGGCGAACCCACGCACCAGCAGATCAGAAATGAGGTTCTTTTAGAAACCTTTCCCGATCACACAGTGTACCATCCTCTGGGTTCCCCATGCATGTTTTAACTGTAGGAAGATTCCCTTCCACCTGGATATTTGTGACCCATGGATTGGATACCACGCTGTATTACGTGAAAGGGTCTGCATTTTCTCTCCCAACCTCAACAATCCTCTCAGCCCCAAGAGTTTCCAGCGTTATGTCTCATCCGGCTGTGGGTCTAGATGTGCTCAATGCAGGTTGCATCACATCCACTGAATGAATTTTGTAAGAATTTCTCTCTCTTTCACTTTCTTTTTATTGTGTGTAATTTATTTTTATAATGGGGTTTTGATTATTTACTCCGGTGTGTTCTTCACACTTTGTACCCACTTGATTCACTGACAGAGAGATATCAATAAATATTTTTCAAGATTCTTCCTAGTCAGATATATGATTCTGCATTGAATAGAGTGTGTTGAGTCCAGTTCATTGAGCAATGAGTAGATCTGGTGTATTGCATATTTGATTTATGGAATGGTGTCTGAGCTAATTTCAAACTCTTGTTTTATGCATCACCTCACCTCTGCTTTCGCCTTAAGCAGCCATAAGTACGTTTTCTAAATGTGTGACTGTTCTGTTTCGTAAATCAGTTCACGTAGAGCGACTTTTACCTTCCCTGTCTAAGGGCTATCTTACGATAAATTTCTTTTTCTGTGTGATTTGTTTCACTTAGAATCATCGTACCTAAATCCACTGATTATGCTGCTACTAGGCTTATGACATTGATTTCATGGCTGAGTGATATTTCACTGTACATAGGTACCACAGCTTCTGTATTCATTTTTCTGTTTCCTGGGATATTTAAGGTATACCGAAGTCGAGATTCTTGTAAACAGGGCAGCCCTAAACCTTGAGGTGCTTGTGTCCTCTCGATATTTGGTTTTCCCAAGATATACGCCCTTGAGCAGAAGTGCCCTATGTTCTGTAGCTCTGTTTTTTCGATGTTTTAGGAAACACCATACACTTCTTCAGATTGGCCGTTGGCAACTTACATTCCGCCCATCAGCGTAACAAGCTTCCCATTTCTCCATGGCCTGTCTTGCATTTCTGGTTTTTCCACTTTTTCAGGATGGCCCTTTTGACAGATCGGAAGTGAGACTTCTTTGTAGTGCTGATTTGCCTTGCCCGCTTGTTTGGTTGGCCAAAAAGGGCTTGGGTGTTTTTTCTTGAATATATTCAGGAAAAAAGGCCTACGCCCTTTTTGGCCATCTGCACTATAGTAGACGTTTTGCAGCATATCATGTGCTTTAAAGGCGAGTCCAATCTACCTCTTGAAAACAGTTTCCTGCAATTCTGTCTTGCTTTCAAATCCTCTTCGTTGCCTTACCTCAATATATTTTTGGACGATAGTTTTCATTTATAACCCTGAAGGTTTGTGAATTGCAGTGCCGCTGAGGTCCATTTGTCAACTCGCTCTTTTGGGAGCTGGCCGCAGAACCGCAGGATTGCTTCAGGCCCTATTCTGGTTCCGGGGGGCAGGTGCGCCTTTGGTTAATTCTTCGTCCTGATTAGAAATTAGAGTGACGTGCGCCTGTCCAAACACCTGGAGCTAGCCTCTCATTGGTTCCCCCTCATTCTGTTCATCCTCCGGATAAATTGCAAACTGCACGAAACAGGGGGTAACAGGGGCTGATTCTCCAAGTGGGGAGCTTGTTAGTGAAGCGACTGGAATGGTGAACCCACACACTAGCAGATCAGAAATTTGGTGTGTTTTAGAAACCTTTCCCGATCACACAGTGTACCATACTCTGGGTTTCCCATGCATGTTTTAGCTGTAGGAAGATTCCCTTCCACCTGAATATTTGTGACCCATGCATTGGATACCACGCTGTATTACTTTAAAGGGTCTGCATTTTCTCTCCCAACCTCAACAATCCTCTCAGCCCCAAGAGTTTGCAGCGTTATGTCTCATCCGGCTGTGTGCCTAGATGTGCTCAATGCAGGTTGCATCACACCCGCTGAATGAATTTTGTAAGAATTTCTCTCTCTTTCACTATCTTTTTATTCTGTGTAATTTATTTTTATAATGGGGTTTAGCTTATTTTCACTCCTGTGTTTATGCCGCTTTGTACCCACTTGATTCACTGACAGAGCGATATCAATAAATATTTTTCAAGATTCTTCCTAGTCAGATATATGCTTCTGCGGTGAATAGAGTGTGTTGAGTCCAGTTCATTGAGCAATGAGTAGATCTGGTGTATTGCATATTCGGTTTACGGAATGGGGTCGGAGCTAATTTCAAACTCTTGTTTTATGCATCACCTCACCTCTGCTTTCGCCTTAAGCAGCCATAAGTGTGTTTTCTAAAGGTGTGACTCTGTTCTGTTTCATAATTCAGTTCTCGTAGAGCGAAATTTACCTTCCCTATCTAAGGGCTATCTTACGATAAATTTCTTTTTCTGTGTGATTTATTTCACTTAGAATCATCGTACCTAAATCCACTGATTATGCTGCTACTAGGCTTATGACATTGATTTCATGGCTGAGTGATATTCCACTGTACATAGGTACCACAGCTTCTGTATTCATTTTTCTGTTCCCTGGGATATTTCAGGTATACCGAAGTCGAGATTCTTGTAAACAGGGCAGCCCTAAACCTTGGGGTGCTTGTGTCCTCTCGATATTTGGTTTTCCCAAGATATACGCCCTTGAGTGGAAGTGCCCTATGTTCTGTAGCTCTGTTTTTTCGATGTTTTAGGAAACACCATACACTTCTTCAGAGTGGCCGTTGGCAACTTACATTCCGCCCATCAGCGTAACAAGCTTCCCATTTCTCCATGGCCTGTCTTGCATTTCTGGTTTTTCCAATTTTTCAGGATGGCCCTTTTGACAGATGGGAAGTGAGACTTCTTTGTAGTGCTGATTTGCCTTGCCCGCTTGTTTGGTTGGCCAAAAAGGGCTTGGGTGTTTTTTCTTGAATATATTCAGGAAAAACGGCCTATGCCCTTTTGGGCCATCTGCACTATAGTAGACGTTTTGCAGCATATCATGTGCTTTAAAGGCGAGTCCAATCTACCTCTTGAAAACAGTTTCCTGCAATTCTGTCTTGCTTTCAAATCCTCTTCGTTGCCTTACCTCAATATATTTTTGGACGATAGTTTTCATTTATAACCCTGCAGGTTTGTGAATTGCAGTGCCGCTGAGGTCCATTTGTCAACTCGCTTTTTTGGGAGCTGGCCGCAGAACCACAGGATTGCTTCAGGCCCTATTCTGGTTCCGGGGAGCAGGTGAGCCTTTGGTTAATTCTTCGTCCTGATTGGAAATTAGAGTGACGTGCGCCTGTCCAAACACCTGGAGCTAGTCTCTCATTGGTTCCCCCTCATTCTGTTCATCCTCCGGATAAATTGCAAACTGTACGAAACAGGGGGTTACAGGTGCTGATTCTCCAAGTGGGGAGATTGTTAGTGAAGTGGCTGGAATGGCGAACCCACGCACCAGCAGATCAGAAATGAGGTTCTTTTAGAATCCTTTCCCGATAACACAGTGTACCATCCTCTGGGTTTCCCATGCATATTTTAATTGTAAAAAGATTCTCTTCCCCCTCGATATTTGGGACCCAAGTATTGGATATCACGCCGTATTACTTTAAAGGGTCTGCATTTTCTCTCCCAACCTCAACAATCCTCTCAGCCCCAAGAGTGTCCAGTGTTATGTCTCATCCGGCTGTGGGTCTAGATGTGCTCAATGCAGGTTGCATCACATCCACTGAATGAATTTTGTAAGAATTTCTCTCTCTTTCACTATCTTTTTATTGTGTGTAATTTATTTTTATAATGGGGAATAGCTTATTTTCACTCCTGTGTTTATGCCGCTTTGTACCCACTTGATTCACTGACAGAGAGATATTAATAAATATATTTCAAGATTCTTACTAGTCAGATATATGCTTCTGTGGTGAATAGAGTGTGTTGAGTCCAGTTCATTGAGCAATGAGTAGATCTGGTGTATTGCATATTCGGTTTACGGAACGGTGTCTGAGCTAATTTCACACTCTTGTTTTATGCATCACCTCACCTCTGCTTTCCCCTTAAGCAGCCATAAGTGTGTTTTCTAAAGGTGTGACTCTGTTCTGTTTCATAGTTCAGTTCACGTAGAGCGATTTTACCTTCCCTGTCTAAGGACTATCTTATGATAAGTCTCTTTTTCTGTGTGACTTATTTGACTTAGTATCATCGTACCTAAATCCACTCATTATGCTGCTACTAGGCTTATGACATTGATTTCATGGCTGAGTGATATTGCACTGTACATAGGAACCACAGCTTCTGTATTCAT
>NW_026646691.1:0-154000 GCF_949987535.1 Balaenoptera acutorostrata
AAAGGTTTCTAAAACGCACCTCATTTCTCATCTCCTTTGCTCGGGTTCGCCATTCCAGCCGATTTACTAGCCATCTCCCTCCTTGGAGAATCAGCACCTTTAACCTCCTGTTCCGTACAGGTTGCAATTTGTCCTGAGGATGAACGGGAAGAGGGGGAAACAATGAGAGACTAGCTCTAGGTGTTGGGACAGGCACAGGTCACTCTATTCTCCCATTAGGAAGAAGACTTAAGCACAAGCTCAGCCTGCCCCCCAGAACCAGAAGAGGGCCTGATGCAATCCTGCGCTTTTGCGGCCAGCTGCCAAAAAAGCGAGTTGAAAAATGGAGCTCAGGGGCCCTGCAATTCACAAATCTGCAGAGTTTTAAATGACACCTCTCATCCACAAATATATTAAGGGAAGGCAACGAAGAGGCTTTGAAAGCAAGGCAGAATTGCAGGAAACAGATTTCAGGAGGTAGATTCGAATCGCCTTGAAAGCACATGAAAAGCGGCAAAACGTGGACAGTGATGCCCTTGGCCAAAAAGGGCGTATGCGTTTTTTCCTGAATATATTCAGGAAAAAACGCATACGCCCTTTTTGGCCAACCAAGCAACCTGGAAAGGCAAATCATCGCTCCAAAGAAGTCTGGCTTCCCAGCGGGCAAAAGGGCCATGCGGAAAAAAGTGTCCAAACCAGAAATGCAGGACCGGCCATGGAGAAATGGGAGCCTTGTTACGCTGATGGGTGGGATGTAAATTGCCAACAGCCACTCTGGAGAAGTGTACGGTGTGTTCTGAAACATCTAAAAAACACAGCTTGGAGAGCATAGGGCACTTCCACTCATGGGCGTATAAATTGGGAAAACTAAAAATCAGCAAGACACAGGCACCCCAAAGTTTAGAGCTTCTCTGTTGACAAGAACCCCCACTTCATTACACCTTAAATATCCTAGGAAAGAGAAAAATGGATAAAGAAGTTGTGGTCCTCATGTACAATGGAATATCACTCAGCCATGAAATCAACGTCATAAGGCTAGTAGCAGTACGATGAGTGGATTTAGGTACGACGATTCTAACTGAAATAAGTCACACAGAAAAAGACACTTATCCTAAGATATCACTTATAGAGGGAATGTAAAAACCGCTACACTTGAACTGAATTGCAAAACAGAACAGAGTCACACGTTTAGGAAACACACTATGGCTGCTGAACGGGAAAGGTGAGGTGGGGTGATGCATAAAACAAGGGTTTCAAATTAGCTCAGATACCGTTCCATAAACCCAATATGTAATAGACAAGACCTACTCCTTGCTCAGTGAACTGGACTCAACACCCCCTATTCACCGCACAAGAATATATCTGACTAGTAAGAATCTTCAAACCTATGTATTGATATCTCTCTGTAAGTGAGTCAAGGGGGTGTAAAGCGGTATAAACACAGCCGTGCAAAGCAGCTAAACCCCATTATAAAAATAAATTACTTTTAAAAACCAGTGAAACAAAGACAGTGAAAGAGAGAGAAATTCTTACAAAATTCGTTCAGGGGCTGTGATGCAACCTGGATTGACCATATCTAGACCCACAGCTGATTGAGACATAAGGGTGGACACTCTTGGGGCTGAGAGGTTCGGTGAGGTTGGGTGAGCCAACGCAGACCCTTTCAAGTAATACTGCATGGTACCCATCCCATGGGTCCCAAATCTCCAGGTTCAAGGGCATCTTCCTACATCGAAAACAGGCATGAGAAACCCAGAAGATGGTACACCGTGTGATCGGGAAAGGTTTCTAAAACGCACCTCATTTCTCATCTCCTTTGCTCGGGTTCGCCATTCCAGCCGATTTACTAGCCATCTCCCTCCTTGGAGAATCAGCACCTTTAACCTCCTGTTCCGTACAGGTTGCAATTTGTCCTGAGGATGAACGGGAAGAGGGGGAACCAATGAGAGACTAGCTCTAGGTGTTGGGACAGGCACGGGTGACTCTATTTTCCCATCAGGAAGAAGAATTAAGCACAAGCTCAGCCTGCCCCCCAGAACCAGAAGAGGGCCTGAAGCAATCCTGCGCTTTTGCGGCCAGCTCCCAAAAAAGCGAGTTGAAAAATGGAGCTCAGGGGCACTGCAATTCACAAACCTGCAGAGTTTTAAATGATACCTCACGTCCACAAATATATTAAGGGAAGGCAACGAAGAGACTTTGAAAGCAAGGCAGAATTGCAGGAAACAGATTTCAGGAGGTAGATTCGAATCGCCTTGAAAGCCCATGAAAAGCGGCAAAACGTGGACAATGATGCCCTTGGCCAAAAAGGGCCTATGCGTTTTTTCCTGAATATATTCAGGAAAAAACGCATACGCCCTTTTTGGCCAACCAAGCCACCTGGAAAGGCAAATCAGCGCTCCAAAGAAGTCTCGCTTCCCAGCGGGCAAAAGGGCCATGCGGAAAAAAGTGTCCAAACCAGAAATGCAGGACCGGCCATGGAGAAATGGGAGCCTTGCTACGCTGATGGGTGGGATGCAAATTGCCAACAGCCACTCTGGAAAAGTGTACAGTGTGTTCTGAAACATCTAAAAAACACAGCTTGGAGAGCATAGGGCACTTCCATTCATGGGCGTATAAATTGGGAAAACTAAAAATCAGCAAGACACAGGCACCCCAAAGTTTAGGGCTGCTCTGTTGACAAGAATCCCCACGACATTACACCTTATATATCCTAGGAAAGAGAAAAATGCATAAAGAAGTTGTGGTCCTCATGTACAATGGAATATCACTCAGCCATGAAATCAACGTCATAAGGCTAGTAGCAGCACGATGAGTGGATTTAGGTATGACGATTCTAAGTGAAATAAGTCACACAGAAAAGGACACTTATCATAAGATATCACTTATAGAGGGAATGTAAAAACCGCTACACTTGAACTGAATTACAAAAGAGAAGAGAGTCACACGTTCAGAAAACACACTATGGCTGCTGAACGGGAAAGGTGAGGTGGGGTGATGCATAAAACAAGGGTTTCAAATTAGCTCCGATACCGTTCCATAAACCCAATATGTAATAGACAAGACCTACTCCTTGCTCAGTGAACTGGACTCAACACCCCCTATTCACCGCACAAGAATATATCTGACTAGTAAGAATCTTCAAACCTATGTATTGATATCTCTCTGTAAGGGAGTCAAGGGGGTGTAAAGCGGCATAAACACAGCCGTGAAAAACAGCTAAACCCCATTATAAAAATAAATTACTTTTAAAAACCCGTGAAACAAAGACAGTGAAAGAGAGAGAAATTCTTACAAAATTCGTTCAGGGGCTGTGATGCAACCTCGATTGACCATATCTAGACCCACAGCTGATTGAGACATAAGGGTGGACACTCTTGGGGCTGAGAGGTTTGGTGAGGTTGGGTGAGCCAGCACAGACCCTTTCAAGTAATACTGCATGGTACCCATCCCATGGGTCCCAAATCTCCAGGTTCAAGGGCGTCTTCCTACAACGAAAACAGGCATGAGAAACCCAGAAGATGGTACACCGTGTGATCGGGAAAGGTTTCTAAAACGCACCTCATTTCTCATCTCCTTTGCTCGGGTTCGCCATTCCAGCCGATTTACTAGCCATCTCCCTCCTTGGAGAATCAGCACCTTTAACCTCCTGTTCCGTACAGGTTGCAATTTGTCCTGAGGATGAACGGGAAGAGGGGGAACCAATGAGAGACTAGCTCTAGGTGTTGGGACAGGCACAGGTCACTCTATTTTCCCATCAGGAAGAAGAATTAAGCACAAGCTCAGCCTGCCCCCCAGAACCAGAAGAGGGCCTGATGGAATCCTGCGCTTTTGTGGCCAGCTCCCAAAAAAGCGAGTTGAAAAATGGAGCTCAGGGGCCCTGCAATTCACAAACCTGCAGAGTTTTAAATGATACCTCTCGTCCACAAATATATTAAGGGAAGGCAACGAAGAGGCTTTGAATGCAAGGCAGAATTGCAGGAAACAGATTTCAGGAGGTAGATTCGAATCGCCTTGAAAGCACATGAAAAGGGGCAAAACGTGGACAATGATGCCCTTGGCCAAAAAGGGCGTATGCGATTTTTCCTGAATATATTCAGGAAAAAACGCATGCGCCCTTTTTGGCCAACCAAGCAACCTGGAAAGGCAAATCATCGCTCAAAGAAGTCTCGCTTCCCAGCGGGCAAAAGGGCCATGCGGAAAAAAGTGTCCAAACCAGAAATGCAGGACCGGCCATGGAGAAATGGGAGCCTTGTTACGCTGATGGGTGGGATGTAAATTGCCAACAGCCACTCTGGAGAAGTGTACGGTGTGTTCTGAAACATCTAAAAAACACAGCTTGGAGAGCATAGGGCACTTCCACTCATGGGCGTATAAATTGGGAAAACTAAAAATCAGCAAGACACAGGCACCCCAAAGTTTAGAGCTTCTCTGTTGACAAGAACCCCCACTTCATTACACCTTAAATATCCTAGGAAAGAGAAAACTGGATAAAGAAGTTGTGGTCCTCATGTACAATGGAATATCACTCAGCCATGAAATCAACGTCATAAGGCTAGTAGCAGCACGATGAGTGGATTTAGGTACGACGATTCTAACTGAAATAAGTCACACAGAAAAAGACACTTATCCTAAGATATCACTTATAGAGGGAATGTAAAAACCGCTACACTTGAACTGAATTGCAAAACAGAACAGAGTCACACGTTTAGGAAACACACTATGGCTGCTGAACGGGAAAGGTGAGGTGGGGTGATGCATAAAACAAGGGTTTCAAATTAGCTCAGATACCGTTCCATAAACCCAATATGTAATAGACAAGACCTACTCCTTGCTCAGTGAACTGGACTCAACACCCCCTATTCACCGCACAAGAATATATCTGACTAGTAAGAATCTTCAAACCTATGTATTGATATCTCTCTGTAAGTGAGTCAAGGGGGTGTAAAGCGGCATAAACACAGACGTGAAAAGCAACTAAACCCCATTATAAAAATAAATTACTTTTAAAAACCAGTGAAACAAAGACAGTGAAAGAGAGAGAAATTCTTACAAAATTCGTTCAGGGGCTGTGATGCAACCTGGATTGACCATATCTAGACCCACAGCTGATTGAGACATAAGGGTGGACACTCTTCGGGCTGAGAGGTTCGGTGAGGTTGGGTGAGCCAACGCAGACCCTTTCAAGTAATACTGCATGGTTCCCATCCCATGGGTCCCAAATCTCCAGGTTCAAGGGCATCTTCCTACATCGAAAACAGGCATGAGAAACCCAGAAGATGGTACACCGTGTTATCGGGAAAGGTTTCTAAAACGCACCTCATTTCTCATCTCCTTTGCTCGGGTTCGCCATTCCAGCCGATTTACTAGCCATCTCCCTCCTTGGAGAATCAGCACCTTTAACCTCCTGTTCCGTACAGGTTGCAATTTGTCCTGAGGATGAACGGGAAGAGGGGGAACCAATGAGAGACTAGCTCTAGGTGTTGGGACAGGCACGGGTGACTCTATTTTCCCATCAGGAAGAAGAATTAAGCACAATCTCAGCCTGCCCCCCAGAACCAGAAGAGGGCCTGAAGCAATCCTGCGCTTTTGCGGCCAGCTCCCAAAAGAGCGAGTTGAAAAATGGAGCTCAGGGGCACTGCAATTCACAAACCTGCAGAGTTTTAAATGATACCTCACGTCCACAAATATATTAAGGGAAGGCAACGAAGAGACTTTGAAAGCAAGGCAGAATTGCAGGAAACAGATTTCAGGAGGTAGATTCGAATCGCCTTGAAAGCCCATGAAAAGCGGCAAAACGTGGACAATGATGCCCTTGGCCAAAAAGGGCCTATGCGTTTTTTCCTGAATATATTCAGGAAAAAACGCATACGCCCTTTTTGGCCAACCAAGCCACCTGGAAAGGCAAATCAGCGCTCCAAAGAAGTCTCGCTTCCCAGCGGGCAAAAGGGCCATGCGGAAAAAAGTGTCCAAACCAGAAATGCAGGACCGGCCATGGAGAAATGGGAGCCGTGCTATGCTGATGGGTGGGATGCAAATTGCCAACAGCCACTCTGGAGAAGTGTACGGTGTGTTCTGAAACATCTGAAAAACACAGCTTGGAGAGCATAGGGCACTTCCACTCATGGGCGTATAAATTGGGAAAACTAAAAATCAGCAAGACACAGGCACCCCAATGTTTAGGGCTGCTCTGTTGACAAGGACCCCCACTTCATTACACCTTAAATATCCTAGGAAAGAGAAAAATGGATAAAGAAGTTGGGGTCCTCATGTACAATGGAATATCACTCAGCCATGAAATCAACGTCATAAGGCTAGTAGCAGCACGATGAGTGGATTTAGGTACGACGATTCTAAGTGAAATAAGTCACACAGATAAAGACACTTATCCTAAGATATCACTTATAGAGGGAATGTAAGAACCGCTACACTTGAACTGAATTGCAAAACAGAACAGAGTCACACGTTTAGGAAACACACTATGGCTGCTGAACGGGAAAGGTGAGGTGGGGTGATGCATAAAACAAGGGTTTCAAATTAGCTCAGATACCGTTCCATAAACCCAATATGTAAGAGACAAGACCTATTCCTTTTTCAGTGAACTGGACTCAACACCCCCTATTCACCGCACAAGAATATATCTGACTAGTAAGAATCTTCAAACCTATGTATTGATATCTCTCTGTAAGTGAGTCAAGGGGGTGTAAAGCGGCATAAACACAGCCGTGAAAAGCAGCTAAACCCCATTATAAAAATAAATTACTTTTCAAAACCCGTGAAACAAAGACAGTGAAAGAGAGAGAAATTCTTACAAAATTCGTTCAGGGGCTGTGATGCAACCTGGATTGACCATATCTAGACCCACAGCTGATTGAGACATAAGGGTGGACACTCTTGGGGCTGAGAGGTTCGGTGAGGTTGGGTGAGCCAACGCAGACCCTTTCAAGTAATACTGCATGGTACCCATCCCATGGGTCCCAATCTCCAGGTTCAAGGGCATCTTCCTACGTCGAAAACAGGCATGAGAAACCCAAAAGATGGTACACCGTGTGATCGGGAAAGGTTTCTAAAACGCACCTCATTTCTCATCTCCTTTGCTCGGGTTCGCCATTCCAGCCGATTTACTAGCCATCTCCCTCCTTGGAGAATCAGCACCTTTAACCTCCTGTTCCGTACAGGTTGCAATTTGTCCTGAGGATGAACGGGAAGAGGGGGAACCAATGAGAGACTAGCTCTAGGTGTTGGGACAGGCACAGGTCACTCTATTTTCCCATCAGGAAGAAGAATTAAGCACAAGCTCAGCCTGCCCCCCAGAACCAGAAGAGGGCCTGAAGCAATCCTGCGCTTTTGCGGCCAGCTCCCAAAAAAGCGACTTGAAAAATGGAGCTCAGGGGCACTGCAATTCACAAACCTGCAGAGTTTTAAATGATACCTCTCGTCCACAAATATATTAAGGGAAGGCAACGAAGAGGCTTTGAAAGCAAGGCAGAATTGCAGGAAACAGATTTCAGGAGGTAGATTCGAATCGCCTTGAAAGCACATGAAAAGCGGCAAAACGTGGACAATGATGCCCTTGGCCAAAAAGGGCCTATGCGTTTTTCCTGAATATATTCAGGAAAAAACGCATACGCCCTTTTTGGCCAACCAAGCAACCTGGAAAGGCAAATCAGCGCTCCAAAGAAGTCTCGCTTCCCAGCGGGCAAAAGGGCCATGCGGAAAAAAGTGTCCCAAACCAGAAGTGCAGGACCGGCCATGGAGAAATGGGAGCCTTGCTACGCTGATGGGTGGGATGTAAATTGCCAACAGCCACTCTGGAGAAGTGTACGGTGTGTTCTGAAACATCTAAAAAACACAGCTTGGAGAGCATAGGGCACTTCCACTCATGGGCGTATAAATTGGGAAAACTAAAAATCAGCAAGACACAGGCAGCCCAAAGTTTAGGGCTGCTCTGTTGACAAGAACCCCCACTTCATTACACCTTAAATATCCTAGGAAAGAGAAAAATGGATAAAGAAGTTGTGGTCCTCATGTACAATGGAATATCACTCAGCCATGAAATCAACGTCATAAGGCTAGTAGCAGCACGATGAGTGGATTTAGGTACGACGATTCTAAGTGAAATAAGTCACACAGAAAAAGACACTTATCATAAGATATCACTTCGAGAGGGAATGTAAAAACCGCTACACTTGAACTGAATTACAAAACAGAACAGAGTCACACGTTTAGAAAACACACTATGGCTGCTGAACGGGAAAGGTGAGGTGGGGTGATGCATAAAACAAGGGTTTCAAATTAGCTCAGATACCGTTCCATAAACCCAATATGTAAGAGACAAGACCTATTCCTTTTTCAGTGAACTGGACTCAACACCCCCTATTCACCGCACAAGAATATATCTGACTAGTAAGAATCTTCAAACCTATGTATTGATATCTCTCTGTAAGTGAGTCAAGGGGGTGTAAAGCGGCATAAACACAGCCGTGAAAAGCAGCTAAACCCCATTATAAAAATAAATTACTTTTCAAAACCCGTGAAACAAAGACAGTGAAAGAGAGAGAAATTCTTACAAAATTCATTCAGGGGCTGTGATGCAACCTGGATTGACCATACCTAGACCCACAGCTGATTGAGACATAAGGGTGGACACTCTTGGGGCTGATAGGTTCGGTGAGGTTGGGTGAGCCAACGCAGACCCTTTCAAGTAATACTGCATGGTACCCATCCCATGCGTCCCAAATCTCCAGGTTCAAGGGCATCTTCCTACGTCGAAAACAGGCATGAGAAACCCAGAAGATGGTACACCGTGTGATCGGGAAAGGTTTCTAAAACGCACCTCATTTCTCATCTCCTTTGCTCGGGTTCGCCATTCCAGCCGATTTACTAGCCATCTCCCTCCTTGGAGAATCAGCACCTTTAACCTCCTGTTCCGTACAGGTTGCAATTTGTCCTGAGGATGAACGGGAAGAGGGGGAACCAACGAGAGACTAGCTCTAGGTGTTGGGACAGGCACAGGTCACTCTATTTTCCCATCAGGAAGAAGAATTAAGCACAAGCTCAGCCTGCCCCCCAGAACCAGAAGAGGGCCTGAAGCAATCCTGCGCTTTTGCGGCCAGCTCCCAAAAAAGCGAGTTGAAAAATGGAGCTCAGGGGCACTGCAATTCACAAACCTGCAGAGTTTTAAATGATACCTCTCGTCCACAAATATATTAAGGGAAGGCAACGAAGAGGCTTTGAAAGCAAGGCAGAATTGCAGGAAACAGATTTCAGGAGGTAGATTCGAATCGCCTTGAAAGCACATGAAAAGCGGCAAAACGTGGACAATGATGCCCTTGGCCAAAAAGGGCGTATGCGTTTTTTCCTGAATATATTCAGGAAAAAACGCATACGCCCTTTTTGGCCAACCAAGCAACCTGGAAAGGCAAATCAGCGCTCCAAAGAAGTCTCGCTTCCCAGCGGACAAAAGGGCCATGCGGAAAAAAGTGTCCAAACCAGAAGTACAGGACCGGCCATGGAGAAATGGGAGCCTTGCTACGCTGATTGGTGGGATGTAAATTGCCAACAGCCACTCTGGAGAAGTGTACGGTGTGTTCTGAAACATCTAAAAAACACAACTTGGAGAGCATAGGGCCCTTCCACTCATGGGCGTATAAATTGGGAAAACTAAAAATCAGCAAGACACAGGCACCCCAAAGTTTAGGGCTGCTCTGTTGACAAGAACCCCCACTTCATTACACCTTAAATATCCTAGGAAAGAGAAAAATGGATAAAGAAGTTGGGGTCCTCATGTACAATGGAATATCACTCAGCCATGAAATCAACGTCATAAGGCTAGTAGCAGCACGATGAGTGGATTTAGGTACGACGATTCTAAGTGAAATAAGTCACACAGAAAAAGACACTTATCATAAGATATCACTTAGAGAGGGAATGTAAAAACCGCTACACTTGAACTGAATTGCAAAACAGAACAGAGTCACACGTTTAGAAAACACACTATGGCTGCTGAACTGGAAAGGTGAGGTGGGGTGATGCATAAAACAAGGGTTTCAAATTAGCTCAGATACCGTTCCATAAACCCAATATGTAAGAGACAAGACCTATTCCTTTTTCAGTGAACTGGACTCAACACCCCCTATTCACCGCACAAGAATATATCTGACTAGTAAGAATCTTCAAACCTATGTATTGATATCTCTCTGTAAGTGAGTCAAGGGGGTGTAAAGCGGCATAAACACAGCCGTGAAAAGCAGCTAAACCCCATTATAAAAATAAATTACTTTTCTAAACCCGTGAAACAAAGACAGTGAAAGAGAGAGAAATTCTTACAAAATTCGTTCAGGGGCTGTGATGCAACCTGGATTGACCATATCTAGACCCACAGCTGATTGAGACATAAGGGTGGACACTCTTGGGGCTGAGAGGTTCGGTGAGGTTGGGTGAGCCAAAGAAGACCCTTTCAAGTAATACTGCATGGTACCCATCCCATGGGTCCCAAATCTCCAGGTTCAAGGGCATCTTCCTACATCGAAAACAGGCATGAGAAACCCAGAAGATGGTACACCGTGCGATTGGGAAAGGTTTCTAAAACGCACCTCATTTCTCATCTCCTTTGCTCGGGTTCGCCATTCCAGCCGATTTACTAGCCATCTCCCTCCTTGGAGAATCAGCACCTTTAACCTCCTGTTCCGTACAGGTTGCAATTTGTCCTGAGGATGAACGGGAAGAGGGGGAACCAATGAGAGACTAGCTCTAGGTGTTGGGACAGGCATAGGTCACTCTATTTTCCCATCAGGAAGAAGAATTAAGCACAAGCTCAGCCTGCCCCCCAGAACCAGAAGAGGGCCTGAAGCAATCCTGTGCTTTTGCGGCCAGCTCCCAAAAAAGCGAGATGAAAAATGGAGCTCAGGGGCACTACAATTCACAAACCTGCAGAGTTTTAAATGATACCTCTCGTCCACAAATATATTAAGGGAAGGCAACGAAGAGGCTTTGAAAGCAAGGCAGAATTGCAGGAAACTGATTTTAGGAGGTAGATTCGAATCGCCTTGAAAGCACATGAAAAGCGGCAAAACGTGGACAATGATGCCCTTGGCCAAAAAGGGCGTATGCGTTTTTTCCTGAATATATTCAGGAAAAAACGCATACGCCCTTTTTGGCCAACCAAGCAACCTGGAAAGGCAAATCAGCGCTCCAAAGAAGTCTCGCTTCCCAGCGGGCAAAAGGGCCATGCTGAAAAAGGTGTCTAAACCAGAAGTGCAGGACCGGCCATCTAGAAATGGGAGCATTGCTACGCTGATGGGTGGGATGTAAATTGCCAACAGCCACTCTGGAGAAGTGTACGGTGTGTTCTGAAACATCTAAAAAACACAGCTTGGAGAGCATAGGGCACTTCCACTCATGGGCGTATAAATTGGGAAAACTAAAAATCAGCAAGACACAGGCACCCCAAAGTTTAGGGCTGCTCTGTTGACAAGAACCCCCACTTCATTACACCTTAAATATCCTAGGAAAGAGAAAAATGGATAAAGAAGTTGTGGTCCTCGTGTACAATGGAATATCACTCAGCCATGAAATCAACGTCATAAGGCTAGTAGCAGCACGATGAGTGGATTTAGGTACGACGATTCTAAGTGAAATAAGTCACACAGAAAAAGACACTTATCATAAGATATCACTTGTAGAGGGAATGTAAAAACCGCTACATTTGAACTGAATTACAAAACAGAACAGAGTCACACGTTTAGGAAACACACTATGGCTGCTGAACGGGAAAGGTGAGGTGGGGTGATACATAAAACAAGGGTTTCAAATTAGCTCAGATACCGTTCCATAAACTCAATATGTAAGAGACAAGACCTATTCCTTTTTCAGTGAACTGGACTCAACACCCCCTATTCACCGCACAAGAATATATCTGACTAGTAAGAATCTTCAAACCTATGTATTGATATCTCTCTGTAAGTGAGTCAAGGGGGTGTAAAGCGGCATAAACACAGCCGTGAAAAGCAGCTAAACCCCATTATAAAAATAAATTACTTTTCAAAACCCGTGAAACAAAGACAGTGAAAGAGAGAGAAATTCTTACAAAATTCGTTCAGGGGCTGTGATGCAACCTGGATTGACCATATCTAGACCCACAGCTGATTGAGACATAAGGGTGGACACTCTTGGGGCTGAGAGGTTCGGTGAGGTTGGGTGAGCCAACGAAGACCCTTTCAAGTAATACTGCATGGTACCCATCCCATGGGTCCCAAATCTCCAGGTTCAAGGGCATCTTCCTACATCGAAAACAGGCATGAGAAACCCAGAAGATGGTACACCGTGTGATCGGGAAAGGTTTCTAAAACGCACCTCATTTCTCATCTCCTTTGCTCGGGTTCGCCATTCCAGCCGATTTACTAGCCATCTCCCTCCTTGGAGAATCAGCACCTTTAACCTCCTGTTCCGTACAGGTTGCAATTTGTCCTGAGGATGAACGGGAAGAGGGGGAACCAATGAGAGACTAGCTCTAGGTGTTGGGACAGGCACAGGTCACTCTATTTTCCCATCAGGAAGAAGAATTAAGCACAAGCTCAGCCTGCCCCCCAGAACCAGAAGAGGGCCTGAAGCAATCCTGCGCTTTTGCGGCCAGCTCCCAAAAAAGCGAGATGAAAAATGGAGCTCAGGGGCACTGCAATTCACAAACCTGCAGAGTTTTAAATGATACCTCTCGTCCACAAATATATTAAGGGAAGGCAACGAAGAGGCTTTGAAAGCAAGGCAGAATTGCAGGAAACAGATTTCAGGAGGTAGATTCGAATCGCCTTGAAAGCACATGAAAAGCCGCAAAACGTGGACAATGATGCCCTTGGCCAAAAAGGGCGTATGCGTTTTTTCCTGAATATATTCAGGAAAAAACGCATACGCCCTTTTTGGCCAACCAAGCAACCTGGAAAGGCAAATCAGCGCTCCAAAGAAGTCTCGCTTCCCAGCGGGCAAAAGGGCCATGCGGAAAAAAGTGTCCAAACCAGAAGTGCAGGACCGGCCAAGGAGAAATGGGAGCCTTGCTACGCTGATGGGTGGGATGTAAATTGCCAACAGCCACTCTGGAGAAGTGTACGGTGTGTTCTGAAACATCTAAAAAACACAGCTTGGAGAGCATAGGGCACTTCCACTCATGGGCGTATAAGTTGGGAAAACTAAAAATCAGCAAGACACAGGCACCCCAAAGTTTAGGGCTGCTCTGTTGACAAGAACCCCCACTTCATTACACCTTAAATATCCTAGGAAAGAGAAAAATGGATAAAGAAGTTGTGGTCCTCATGTACAATGGAATATCACTCAGCCATGAAATCAACGTCATAAGGCTAGTAGCAGCACGATGAGTGGATTTAGGTACGACGATTCTAAGTGAAATAAGTCACACAGAAAAAGACACTTATCATAAGATATCACTTCTAGAGGGAATGTAAAAACCGCTACACTTGAACTGAATTACAAAACAGAACAGAGTCACACGTTTAGAAAACACACTATGGCTGCTGAACGGGAAAGGTGAGGTGGGGTGATGCATAAAACAAGGGTTTCAAATTAGCTCAGATACCGTTCCATAAACCCAATATGTAAGAGACAAGACCTATTCCTTTTTCAGTGAATTGGACTCAACACCCCCTATTCACCGCACAAGAATATATCTGACTAGTAAGAATCTGCAAACCTATGTATTGATATCTCTCTGTAAGTGAGTCAAGGGGGTGTAAAGCGGCATAAACACAGCCGTGAAAAGCAGCTAAACCCCATTATAAAAATAAATTACTTTTCAAAACCCGTGAAACAAAGACAGTGAAAGAGAGAGAAATTCTTACAAAATTCGTTCAGGGGCTGTGATGCAACCTGGATTGACCATATCTAGACCCACAGCTGATTGAGACATAAGGGTGGACACTCTTGGGGCTGTGAGGTTCGGTGAGGTTGGGTGAGCCAACGAAGACCCTTTCAAGTAATACTGCATGGTACCCATCCCATGGGTCCCAAATCTCCAGGTTCAAGGGCATCTTCCTACATCAAAAACAGGCATGAGAAACCCAGAAGATGGTACACCGTGTGATCGGGAAAGGTTTCTAAAACGCACCTCATTTCTCATCTCCTTTGCTCGGGTTCGCCATTCCAGCCGATTTACTAGCCATCTCCCTCCTTGGAGAATCAGCACCTTTAACCTCCTGTTCCATACAGGTTGCAATTTGTCCTGAGGATGAACGGGAAGAGGGGGAACAGATGAGAGACTAGCTCTAGGTGTTGGGACAGGCACAGGTCACTCTATTTTCCCATCAGGAAGAAGAATTAAGCACAAGCTCAGCCTGCCCCCCAGAACCAGAAGAGGGCCTGAAGCAATCCTGCGCTTTTACGGCCAGCTCCCAAAAAAGCGAGTTGAAAAATGGAGCTCAGGGGCACTGCAATTCACAAACCTGCAGAGTTTTAAATGATACCTCTCGTCCACAAATATATTAAGGGAAGGCAACGAAGAGGCTTTGAAAGCAAGGCAGAATTGCAGGAAACAGATTTCAGGAGGTAGATTCGAATCGCCTTGAAAGCACATGAAAAGCGGCCAAACGTGGACAATGATGCCCTTGGCCAAAAAGGGCCTATGCGTTTTTTCCTGAATATATTCAGGAAAAAACGCATACGCCCTTTTTGGCCAACCAAGCAACCTGGAAAGGCAAATCAGCGCTCCAAAGAAGTCTCGCTTCCCAGCGGGCAAAAGGGCCATGCGGAAAAAAGTGTCCAAACCAGAAGTGCAGGACCGGCCATGGAGAAATGGGAGCCTTGCTACGCTGATGGGTGGGATGTAAATTGCCAACAGCCACTCTGGAGAAGTGTACGGTGTGTTCTGAAACATCTAAAAAACACAGCTTGGAGAGCATAGGGCACTTCCACTCATGGGCGTATAAATTGGGAAAACTAAAAATCAGCAAGACACAGGCACCCCAAAGTTTAGGGCTGCTCTGTTGACAAGAACCCCCACTTCATTACACCTTAAATATCCTAGGAAAGAGAAAAATGGATAAAGAAGTTGTGGTCCTCATGTACAATGGAATATCACTCAGCCATGAAATCAACGTCATAAGGCTAGTAGCAGCACGATGAGTGGATTTAGGTACGACGATTCTAAGTGAAATAAGTCACACAGAAAAAGACACTTATCATAAGATATCACTTCTAGAGGGAATGTAAAAACCGCTACACTTGAACTGAATTACAAAACAGAACAGAGTCACACGTTTAGAAAACACACTATGGCTGCTGAACGGGAAAGGTGAGGTGGGGTGATGCATAAAACAAGGGTTTCAAATTAGCTCAGATACCGTTCCATAAACCCAATATGTAAGAGACAAGACCTATTCCTTTTTCAGTGAACTGGACTCAACACCCCCTATTCACCTCACAAGAATATATCTGACTAGTAAGAATCTTCAAACCTATGTATTGATATCTCTCTGTAAGTGAGTCAAGGGGGTGTAAAGCGGCATAAACACAGCCGTGAAAAGCAGCTAAACCCCATTATAAAAATAATTTACTTTTCAAAACCCGTGAAACAAAGACAGTGAAAGAGATAGAAATTCTTACAAAATTCGTTCAGGGGCTGTGATGCAACCTGGATTGACCATATCTAGACCCACAGCTGATTGAGACATAAGGGTGGACACTCTTGGGGCTGAGAGGTTCGGTGAGGTTGGGTGAGCCAACGAAGACCCTTTCAAGTAATACTGCATGGTACCCATCCCATGGGTCCCAAATCTCCAGGTTCAAGGGCATCTTCCTACATCGAAAACAGGCATGAGAAACCCAGAAGATGGTACACCGTGTGATCGGGAAAGGTTTCTAAAACGCACCTCATTTCTCATCTCCTTGTGCTCGGGTTCGCCATTCCAGCCGATTTACTAGCCATCTCCCTCCTTGGAGAATCAGCACCTTTAACCTCCTGTTCCGTACAGGTTGCAATTTGTCCTGAGGATGAACGGGAAGAGGGGGAACCAATGAGAGACTAGCTCTAGGTGTTGGGACAGGCACAGGTCACTCTATTTTCCCATCAGGAAGAAGAATTAAGCACAAGCTCAGCCTGCCCCCCAGAACCAGATGAGGGCCTGATGCAATCCTGCGCTTTTGCGGCCAGCTCCCAAAAAAGCGAGTTGAAAAATGGAGCTCAGGGGCCCTGCAATTCACAAACCTGCAGAGTTTTAAATGATACCTCTCGTCCACAAATATATTAAGGGAAGGCAACGAAGAGGCTTTGAAAGCAAGGCAGAATTGCAGGAAACAGATTTCAGGAGGTAGATTCGAATCGCCTTGAAAGCACATGAAAAGCCGCAAAACGTGGACAATGATGCCCTTGGCCAAAAAGGGCGTATGCGTTTTTTCCTGAATATATTCAGGAAAAAACGCATACGCCCTTTTTGGCCAACCAAGCAACCTGGAAAGGCAAATCAGCGCTCCAAAGAAGTCTCGCTTCCCAGCGGGCAAAAGGGCCATGCGGAAAAAAGTGTCCAAACCAGAAGTGCAGGACCGGCCATGGAGAAATGGGAGCCTTGCTACGCTGATGGGTGGGATGTAAATTGCCAACAGCCACTCTGGAGAAGTGTACGGTGTGTTCTGAAACATCTAAAAAACACAGCTTGGAGAGCATAGGGCACTTCCACTCATGGGCGTATAAGTTGGGAAAACTAAAAATCAGCAAGACACAGGCAGCCCAAAGTTTAGGGCTGCTCTGTTGACAAGAACCCCCACTTCATTACACCTTAAATATCCTAGGAAAGAGAAAAATGGATAAAGAAGTTGTGGTCCTCATGTACAATGGAATATCACTCAGCCATGAAATCAACGTCATAAGGCTAGTAGCAGCACGATGAGTGGATTTAGGTACGACGATTCTAAGTGAAATAAGTCACACAGAAAAAGACACTTATCATAAGATATCACTTCTAGAGGGAATGTAAAAACCGCTACACTTGAACTGAATTACAAAACAGAACAGAGTCACACGTTTAGAAAACACACTATGGCTGCTGAACGGGAAAGGTGAGGTGGGGTGATGCATAAAACAAGGGTTTCAAATTAGCTCAGATACCGTTCCATAAACCCAATATGTAAGAGACAAGACCTATTCCTTTTTCAGTGAATTGGACTCAACACCCCCTATTCACCGCACAAGAATATATCTGACTAGTAAGAATCTGCAAACCTATGTATTGATATCTCTCTGTAAGTGAGTCAAGGGGGTGTAAAGCGGCATAAACACAGCCGTGAAAAGCAGCTAAACCCCATTATAAAAATAAATTACTTTTCAAAACCCGTGAAACAAAGACAGTGAAAGAGAGAGAAATTCTTACAAAATTCGTTCAGGGGCTGTGATGCAACCTGGATTGACCATATCTAGACCCACAGCTGATTGAGACATAAGGGTGGACACTCTTGGGGCTGTGAGGTTCGGTGAGGTTGGGTGAGCCAACGAAGACCCTTTCAAGTAATACTGCATGGTACCCATCCCATGGGTCCCAAATCTCCAGGTTCAAGGGCATCTTCCTACATCAAAAACAGGCATGAGAAACCCAGAAGATGGTACACCGTGTGATCGGGAAAGGTTTCTAAAACGCACCTCATTTCTCATCTCCTTTGCTCGGGTTCGCCATTCCAGCCGATTTACTAGCCATCTCCCTCCTTGGAGAATCAGCACCTTTAACCTCCTGTTCCATACAGGTTGCAATTTGTCCTGAGGATGAACGGGAAGAGGGGGAACAGATGAGAGACTAGCTCTAGGTGTTGGGACAGGCACAGGTCACTCTATTTTCCCATCAGGAAGAAGAATTAAGCACAAGCTCAGCCTGCCCCCCAGAACCAGAAGAGGGCCTGAAGCAATCCTGCGCTTTTACGGCCAGCTCCCAAAAAAGCGAGTTGAAAAATGGAGCTCAGGGGCACTGCAATTCACAAACCTGCAGAGTTTTAAATGATACCTCTCGTCCACAAATATATTAAGGGAAGGCAACGAAGAGGCTTTGAAAGCAAGGCAGAATTGCAGGAAACAGATTTCAGGAGGTAGATTCGAATCGCCTTGAAAGCACATGAAAAGCGGCCAAACGTGGACAATGATGCCCTTGGCCAAAAAGGGCCTATGCGTTTTTTCCTGAATATATTCAGGAAAAAACGCATACGCCCTTTTTGGCCAACCAAGCAACCTGGAAAGGCAAATCAGCGCTCCAAAGAAGTCTCGCTTCCCAGCGGGCAAAAGGGCCATGCGGAAAAAAGTGTCCAAACCAGAAGTGCAGGACCGGCCATGGAGAAATGGGAGCCTTGCTACGCTGATGGGTGGGATGTAAATTGCCAACAGCCACTCTGGAGAAGTGTACGGTGTGTTCTGAAACATCTAAAAAACACAGCTTGGAGAGCATAGGGCACTTCCACTCATGGGCGTATAAATTGGGAAAACTAAAAATCAGCAAGACACAGGCACCCCAAAGTTTAGGGCTGCTCTGTTGACAAGAACCCCCACTTCATTACACCTTAAATATCCTAGGAAAGAGAAAAATGGATAAAGAAGTTGTGGTCCTCATGTACAATGGAATATCACTCAGCCATGAAATCAACGTCATAAGGCTAGTAGCAGCACGATGAGTGGATTTAGGTACGACGATTCTAAGTGAAATAAGTCACACAGAAAAAGACACTTATCATAAGATATCACTTCTAGAGGGAATGTAAAAACCGCTACACTTGAACTGAATTACAAAACAGAACAGAGTCACACGTTTAGAAAACACACTATGGCTGCTGAACGGGAAAGGTGAGGTGGGGTGATGCATAAAACAAGGGTTTCAAATTAGCTCAGATACCGTTCCATAAACCCAATATGTAAGAGACAAGACCTATTCCTTTTTCAGTGAACTGGACTCAACACCCCCTATTCACCTCACAAGAATATATCTGACTAGTAAGAATCTTCAAACCTATGTATTGATATCTCTCTGTAAGTGAGTCAAGGGGGTGTAAAGCGGCATAAACACAGCCGTGAAAAGCAGCTAAACCCCATTATAAAAATAATTTACTTTTCAAAACCCGTGAAACAAAGACAGTGAAAGAGATAGAAATTCTTACAAAATTCGTTCAGGGGCTGTGATGCAACCTGGATTGACCATATCTAGACCCACAGCTGATTGAGACATAAGGGTGGACACTCTTGGGGCTGAGAGGTTCGGTGAGGTTGGGTGAGCCAACGAAGACCCTTTCAAGTAATACTGCATGGTACCCATCCCATGGGTCCCAAATCTCCAGGTTCAAGGGCATTTTCCTACATCGAAAACAGGCATGAGAAACCCAGAAGATGGTACACCGTGTGATCGGGAAAGGTTTCTAAAACGCACCTCATTTCTCATCTCCTTGTGCTCGGGTTCGCCATTCCAGCCGATTTACTAGCCATCTCCCTCCTTGGAGAATCAGCACCTTTAACCTCCTGTTCCGTACAGGTTGCAATTTGTCCTGAGGATGAACGGAAGAGGGGGAACCAATGAGAGACTAGCTCTAGGTGTTGGGACAGGCACAGGTCACTCTATTTTCCCATCAGGAAGAAGAATTAAGCACAAGCTCAGCCTGCCCCCCAGAACCAGATGAGGGCCTGATGCAATCCTGCGCTTTTGCGGCCAGCTCCCAAAAAAGCGAGTTGAAAAATGGAGCTCAGGGGCCCTGCAATTCACAAACCTGCAGAGTTTTAAATGATACCTCTCGTCCACAAATATATTAAGGGAAGGCAACGAAGAGGCTTTGAAAGCAAGGCAGAATTGCAGGAAACAGATTTCAGGAGGTAGATTCGAATCGCCTTGAAAGCACATGAAAAGCCGCAAAACGTGGACAATGATGCCCTTGGCCAAAAAGGGCGTATGCGTTTTTTCCTGAATATATTCAGGAAAAAACGCATACGCCCTTTTTGGCCAACCAAGCAACCTGGAAAGGCAAATCAGCGCTCCAAAGAAGTCTCGCTTCCCAGCGGGCAAAAGGGCCATGCGGAAAAAAGTGTCCAAACCAGAAGTGCAGGACCGGCCATGGAGAAATGGGAGCCTTGCTACGCTGATGGGTGGGATGTAAATTGCCAACAGCCACTCTGGAGAAGTGTACGGTGTGTTCTGAAACATCTAAAAAACACAGCTTGGAGAGCATAGGGCACTTCCACTCATGGGCGTATAAGTTGGGAAAACTAAAAATCAGCAAGACACAGGCAGCCCAAAGTTTAGGGCTGCTCTGTTGACAAGAACCCCCACTTCATTACACCTTAAATATCCTAGGAAAGAGAAAAATGGATAAAGAAGTTGTGGTCCTCATGTACAATGGAATATCACTCAGCCATGAAATCAACGTCATAAGGCTAGTAGCAGCACGATGAGTGGATTTAGGTACGACGATTCTAAGTGAAATAAGTCACACAGAAAAAGACACTTATCATAAGATATCACTTCTAGAGGGAATGTAAAAACCGCTACACTTGAACTGAATTACAAAACAGAACAGAGTCACACGTTTAGAAAACACACTATGGCTGCTGAACGGGAAAGGTGAGGTGGGGTGATGCATAAAACAAGGGTTTCAAATTAGCTCAGATACCGTTCCATAAACCCAATATGTAAGAGACAAGACCTATTCCTTTTTCAGTGAATTGGACTCAACACCCCCTATTCACCGCACAAGAATATATCTGACTAGTAAGAATCTGCAAACCTATGTATTGATATCTCTCTGTAAGTGAGTCAAGGGGGTGTAAAGCGGCATAAACACAGCCGTGAAAAGCAGCTAAACCCCATTATAAAAATAAATTACTTTTCAAAACCCGTGAAACAAAGACAGTGAAAGAGAGAGAAATTCTTACAAAATTCGTTCAGGGGCTGTGATGCAACCTGGATTGACCATATCTAGACCCACAGCTGATTGAGACATAAGGGTGGACACTCTTGGGGCTGTGAGGTTCGGTGAGGTTGGGTGAGCCAACGAAGACCCTTTCAAGTAATACTGCATGGTACCCATCCCATGGGTCCCAAATCTCCAGGTTCAAGGGCATCTTCCTACATCAAAAACAGGCATGAGAAACCCAGAAGATGGTACACCGTGTGATCGGGAAAGGTTTCTAAAACGCACCTCATTTCTCATCTCCTTTGCTCGGGTTCGCCATTCCAGCCGATTTACTAGCCATCTCCCTCCTTGGAGAATCAGCACCTTTAACCTCCTGTTCCATACAGGTTGCAATTTGTCCTGAGGATGAACGGGAAGAGGGGGAACAGATGAGAGACTAGCTCTAGGTGTTGGGACAGGCACAGGTCACTCTATTTTCCCATCAGGAAGAAGAATTAAGCACAAGCTCAGCCTGCCCCCCAGAACCAGAAGAGGGCCTGAAGCAATCCTGCGCTTTTACGGCCAGCTCCCAAAAAAGCGAGTTGAAAAATGGAGCTCAGGGGCACTGCAATTCACAAACCTGCAGAGTTTTAAATGATACCTCTCGTCCACAAATATATTAAGGGAAGGCAACGAAGAGGCTTTGAAAGCAAGGCAGAATTGCAGGAAACAGATTTCAGGAGGTAGATTCGAATCGCCTTGAAAGCACATGAAAAGCGGCCAAACGTGGACAATGATGCCCTTGGCCAAAAAGGGCCTATGCGTTTTTTCCTGAATATATTCAGGAAAAAACGCATACGCCCTTTTTGGCCAACCAAGCAACCTGGAAAGGCAAATCAGCGCTCCAAAGAAGTCTCGCTTCCCAGCGGGCAAAAGGGCCATGCGGAAAAAAGTGTCCAAACCAGAAGTGCAGGACCGGCCATGGAGAAATGGGAGCCTTGCTACGCTGATGGGTGGGATGTAAATTGCCAACAGCCACTCTGGAGAAGTGTACGGTGTGTTCTGAAACATCTAAAAAACACAGCTTGGAGAGCATAGGGCACTTCCACTCATGGGCGTATAAATTGGGAAAACTAAAAATCAGCAAGACACAGGCACCCCAAAGTTTAGGGCTGCTCTGTTGACAAGAACCCCCACTTCATTACACCTTAAATATCCTAGGAAAGAGAAAAATGGATAAAGAAGTTGTGGTCCTCATGTACAATGGAATATCACTCAGCCATGAAATCAACGTCATAAGGCTAGTAGCAGCACGATGAGTGGATTTAGGTACGACGATTCTAAGTGAAATAAGTCACACAGAAAAAGACACTTATCATAAGATATCACTTCTAGAGGGAATGTAAAAACCGCTACACTTGAACTGAATTACAAAACAGAACAGAGTCACACGTTTAGAAAACACACTATGGCTGCTGAACGGGAAAGGTGAGGTGGGGTGATGCATAAAACAAGGGTTTCAAATTAGCTCAGATACCGTTCCATAAACCCAATATGTAAGAGACAAGACCTATTCCTTTTTCAGTGAACTGGACTCAACACCCCCTATTCACCTCACAAGAATATATCTGACTAGTAAGAATCTTCAAACCTATGTATTGATATCTCTCTGTAAGTGAGTCAAGGGGGTGTAAAGCGGCATAAACACAGCCGTGAAAAGCAGCTAAACCCCATTATAAAAATAATTTACTTTTCAAAACCCGTGAAACAAAGACAGTGAAAGAGATAGAAATTCTTACAAAATTCGTTCAGGGGCTGTGATGCAACCTGGATTGACCATATCTAGACCCACAGCTGATTGAGACATAAGGGTGGACACTCTTGGGCTGAGAGGTTCGGTGAGGTTGGGTGAGCCAACGAAGACCCTTTCAAGTAATACTGCATGGTACCCATCCCATGGGTCCCAAATCTCCAGGTTCAAGGGCATTTTCCTACATCGAAAACAGGCATGAGAAACCCAGAAGATGGTACACCGTGTGATCGGGAAAGGTTTCTAAAACGCACCTCATTTCTCATCTCCTTGTGCTCGGGTTCGCCATTCCAGCCGATTTACTAGCCATCTCCCTCCTTGGAGAATCAGCACCTTTAACCTCCTGTTCCGTACAGGTTGCAATTTGTCCTGAGGATGAACGGGAAGAGGGGGAACCAATGAGAGACTAGCTCTAGGTGTTGGGACAGGCACAGGTCACTCTATTTTCCCATCAGGAAGAAGAATTAAGCACAAGCTCAGCCTGCCCCCCAGAACCAGATGAGGGCCTGATGCAATCCTGCGCTTTTGCGGCCAGCTCCCAAAAAAGCGAGTTGAAAAATGGAGCTCAGGGGCCCTGCAATTCACAAACCTGCAGAGTTTTAAATGATACCTCTCGTCCACAAATATATTAAGGGAAGGCAACGAAGAGGCTTTGAAAGCAAGGCAGAATTGCAGGAAACAGATTTCAGGAGGTAGATTCGAATCGCCTTGAAAGCACATGAAAAGCCGCAAAACGTGGACAATGATGCCCTTGGCCAAAAAGGGCGTATGCGTTTTTTCCTGAATATATTCAGGAAAAAACGCATACGCCCTTTTTGGCCAACCAAGCAACCTGGAAAGGCAAATCAGCGCTCCAAAGAAGTCTCGCTTCCCAGCGGGCAAAAGGGCCATGCGGAAAAAAGTGTCCAAACCAGAAGTGCAGGACCGGCCATGGAGAAATGGGAGCCTTGCTACGCTGATGGGTGGGATGTAAATTGCCAACAGCCACTCTGGAGAAGTGTACGGTGTGTTCTGAAACATCTAAAAAACACAGCTTGGAGAGCATAGGGCACTTCCACTCATGGGCGTATAAGTTGGGAAAACTAAAAATCAGCAAGACACAGGCAGCCCAAAGTTTAGGGCTGCTCTGTTGACAAGAACCCCCACTTCATTACACCTTAAATATCCTAGGAAAGAGAAAAATGGATAAAGAAGTTGTGGTCCTCATGTACAATGGAATATCACTCAGCCATGAAATCAACGTCATAAGGCTAGTAGCAGCACGATGAGTGGATTTAGGTACGACGATTCTAAGTGAAATAAGTCACACAGAAAAAGACACTTATCATAAGATATCACTTCTAGAGGGAATGTAAAAACCGCTACACTTGAACTGAATTACAAAACAAAACAGAGTCACACGTTTAGAAAACACACTATGGCTGCTGAACGGGAAAGGTGAGGTGGGGTGATGCATAAAACAAGGGTTTCAAATTAGCTCAGATACCGTTCCATAAACCCAATATGTAAGAGACAAGACCTATTCCTTTTTCAGTGAACTGGACTCAACACCCCGTAGTCACCGCACAAGAATATATCTGACTAGTAAGAATCTGCAAACCTATGTATTGATATCTCTCTGTAAGTGAGTCAAGGGGGTGTAAAGCGGCATAAACACAGCCGTGAAAAGCAGCTAAACCCCATTATAAAAATAAATTACTTTTCAAAACCCGTGAAACAAAGACAGTGAAAGAGAGAGAAATTCTTACAAAATTCGTTCAGGGGCTGTGATGCAACCTGGATTGACCATATCTAGACCCACAGCTGATTGAGACATAAGGGTGGACACTCTTGGGGCTGTGAGGTTCGGTGAGGTTGGGTGAGCCAACGAAGACCCTTTCAAGTAATACTGCATGGTACCCATCCCATGGGTCCCAAATCTCCAGGTTCAAGGGCATCTTCCTACATCAAAAACAGGCATGAGAAACCAGAAGATGGTACACCCTGTGATCGGGAAAGGTTTCTAAAACGCACCTCATTTCTCATCTCCTTTGCTCGGGTTCGCCATTCCAGCCGATTTACTAGCCATCTCCCTCCTTGGAGAATCAGCACCTTTAACCTCCTGTTCCATACAGGTTGCAATTTGTCCTGAGGTTGAACGGGAAGAGGGGGAACAGATGAGAGACTAGCTCTAGGTGTTGGGACAGGCACAGGTCACTCTATTTTCCCATCAGGAAGAAGAATTAAGCACAAGCTCAGCCTGCCCCCCAGAACCAGAAGAGGGCCTGAAGCAATCCTGCGCTTTTACGGCCATCTCCCAAAAAAGCGAGTTGAAAAATGGAGCTCAGGGGCACTGCAATTCACAAACCTGCAGAGTTTTAAATGATACCTCTCGTCCACAAATATATTAAGGGAAGGCAACGAAGAGGCTTTGAAAGCAAGGCAGAATTGCAGGAAACAGATTTCAGGAGGTAGATTCGAATCGCCTTGAAAGCACATGAAAAGCGGCCAAACGTGGACAATGATGCCCTTGGCCAAAAAGGGCCTATGCGTTTTTTCCTGAATATATTCAGGAAAAAACGCATACGCCCTTTTTGGCCAACCAAGCAACCTGGAAAGGCAAATCAGCGCTCCAAAGAAGTCTCGCTTCCCAGCGGGCAAAAGGGCCATGCGGAAAAAAGTGTCCAAACCAGAAGTGCAGGACCGGCCATGGAGAAATGGGAGCCTTGCTACGCTGATGGGTGGGATGTAAATTGCCAACAGCCACTCTGGAGAAGTGTACGGTGTGTTCTGAAACATCTAAAAAACACAGCTTGGAGAGCATAGGGCACTTCCACTCATGGGCGTATAAATTGGGAAAACTAAAAATCAGCAAGACACAGGCACCCCAAAGTTTAGGGCTGCTCTGTTGACAAGAACCCCCACTTCATTACACCTTAAATATCCTAGGAAAGAGAAAAATGGATAAAGAAGTTGTGGTCCTCATGTACAATGGAATATCACTCAGCCATGAAATCAACGTCATAAGGCTAGTAGCAGCACGATGAGTGGATTTAGGTACGACGATTCTAAGTGAAATAAGTCACACAGAAAAAGACACTTATCATAAGATATCACTTCTAGAGGGAATGTAAAAACCGCTACACTTGAACTGAATTACAAAACAGAACAGAGTCACACGTTTAGAAAACACACTATGGCTGCTGAACGGGAAAGGTGAGGTGGGGTGATGCATAAAACAAGGGTTTCAAATTAGCTCAGATACCGTTCCATAAACCCAATATGTAAGAGACAAGACCTATTCCTTTTTCAGTGAACTGGACTCAACACCCCCTATTCACCGCACAAGAATATATCTGACTAGTAAGAATCTTCAAACCTATGTATTGATATCTCTCTGTAAGTGAGTCAAGGGGGTGTAAAGCGGCATAAACACAGCCGTGAAAAGCAGCTAAACCCCATTATAAAAATAAATTACTTTTCAAAACCCGTGAAACAAAGACAGTGAAAGAGAGAGAAATTCTTCCAAAATTCGTTCAGGGGCTGTGATGCAACCTGGATTGACCATATCTAGACCCACAGCTGATTGAGACATAAGGGTGGACACTCTTGGGGCTGAGAGGTTCGGTGAGGTTGGGTGAGCCAACGAAGACCCTTTCAAGTAATACTGCATGGTACCCATCCCATGGGTCCCAAATCTCCAGGTTCAAGGGCATCTTCCTACATCGAAAACAGGCATGAGAAACCCAGAAGATGGTACACCGTGTGATCGGGAAAGGTTTCTAAAACGCACCTCATTTCTCATCTCCTTTGCTCGGGTTCGCCATTCCAGCCGATTTACTAGCCATCTCCCTCCTTGGAGAATCAGCACCTTTAACCTCCTGTTCCGTACAGGTTGCAATTTGTCCTGAGGATGAACGGGAAGAGGGGGAACCAATGAGAGACTAGCTCTAGGTGTTGGGACAGGCACAGGTCACTCTATTTTCCCATCAGGAAGAAGAATTAAGCACAAGCTCAGCCTGCCCCCCAGAACCAGAAGAGGGCCTGAAGCAATCCTGCGCTTTTGCGGCCAGCTCCCAAAAAAGCGAGATGAAAAATGGAGCTCAGGGGCACTGCAATTCACAAACCTGCAGAGTTTTAAATGATACCTCTCGTCCACAAATATATTAAGGGAAGGCAACGAAGAGGCTTTGAAAGCAAGGCAGAATTGCAGGAAACAGATTTCAGGAGGTAGATTCGAATCGCCTTGAAAGCACATGAAAAGCGGCCAAACGTGGACAATGATGCCCTTGGCCAAAAAGGGCCTATGCGTTTTTTCCTGAATATATTCAGGAAAAAACGCATACGCCCTTTGTGGCCAACCAAGCAACCTGGAAAGGCAAATCAGCGCTCCAAAGAAGTCTCGCTTCCCAGCGGGCAAAAGGGCCATGCGGAAAAAAGTGTCCAAACCAGAAATGCAGGACCGGCCATGGAGAAATGGGAGCCTTGCTACGCTGATGGGTGGGATGTAAATTGCCAACAGCCACTCTGGAGAAGTGTACGGTGTGTTCTGAAACATCTAAAAAACACAGCTTGGAGAGCATAGGGCACTTCCACTCATGGGCGTATAAATTGGGAAAACTAAAAATCAGCAAGACACAGGCACCCCAAAGTTTAGGGCTGCTCTGTTGACAAGAACCCCCACTTCATTAAATCCAATTTTTCCTAGGAAAGAGAAAAATGGATAAAGAAGTTGTGGTCCTCATGTACAATGGAATATCACTCAGCCATGAAATCAACGTCATAAGGCTAGTAGCAGCACGATGAGTGGATTTAGGTACGACGATTCTAAGTGAAATAAGTCACACAGAAAAAGACACTTATCATAAGATATCACTTCTAGAGGGAATGTAAAAACCGCTACACTTGAACTGAATTACAAAACAGAACAGAGTCACACGTTTAGAAAACACACTATGGCTGCTGAACGGGAAAGGTGAGGTGGGGTGATGCATAAAACAAGGGTTTCAAATTAGCTCAGATACCGTTCCATAAACCCAATATGTAAGAGACAAGACCTATTCCTTTTTCAGTGAACTGGACTCAACACCCCCTATTCACCGCACAAGAATATATCTGACTAGTAAGAATCTTCAAACCTATGTATTGATATCTCTCTGTAAGTGAGTCAAGGGGGTGTAAAGCGGCATAAACACAGCCGTGAAAAGCAGCTAAACCCCATTATAAAAATAAATTACTTTTCAAAACCCGTGAAACAAAGACAGTGAAAGAGAGAGAAATTCTTACAAAATTCGTTCAGGGGCTGTGATGCAACCTGGATTGACCATATCTAGACCCACAGCTGATTGAGACATAAGGGTGGACACTCTTGGGGCTGAGAGGTTCGGTGAGGTTGGGTGAGCCAACGAAGACCCTTTCAAGTAATACTGCATGGTACCCATCCCATGGGTCCCAAATCTCCAGGTTCAAGGGCATCTTCCTACATCGAAAACAGGCATGAGAAACCCAGAAGATGGTACACCGTGTGATCGGGAAAGGTTTCTAAAACGCACCTCATTTCTCATCTCCTTTGCTCGGGTTCGCCATTCCAGCCGATTTACTAGCCATCTCCCTCCTTGGAGAATCAGCACCTTTAACCTCCTGTTCCGTACAGGTTGCAATTTGTCCTGAGGATGAACGGGAAGAGGGGGAACCAATGAGAGACTAGCTCTAGGTGTTGGGACAGGCACAGGTCACTCTATTTTCCCATGAGGAAGAAGAATTAAGCACAAGCTCAGCCTGCCCCCCAGAACCAGAAGAGGGCCTGAAGCAATCCTGCGCTTTTGCGGCCAGCTCCCAAAAAAGCGAGATGAAAAATGGAGCTCAGGGGCACTGCAATTCACAAACCTGCAGAGTTTTAAATGATACCTCTCGTCCACAAATATATTAAGGGAAGGCAACGAAGAGGCTTTGAAAGCAAGGCAGAATTGCAGGAAACAGATTTCAGGAGGTAGATTCGAATCGCCTTGAAAGCACATGAAAAGCGGCCAAACGTGGACAATGATGCCCTTGGCCAAAAAGGGCCTATGCGTTTTTTCCTGAATATATTCAGGAAAAAACGCATACGCCCTTTGTGGCCAACCAAGCAACCTGGAAAGGCAAATCAGCGCTCCAAAGAAGTCTCGCTTCCCAGCGGGCAAAAGGGCCATGCGGAAAAAAGTGTCCAAACCAGAAATGCAGGACCGGCCATGGAGAAATGGGAGCCTTGCTACGCTGATGGGTGGGATGTAAATTGCCAACAGCCACTCTGGAGAAGTGTACGGTGTGTTCTGAAACATCTAAAAAACACAGCTTGGAGAGCATAGGGCACTTCCACTCATGGGCGTATAAATTGGGAAAACTAAAAATCAGCAAGACACAGGCACCCCAAAGTTTAGGGCTGCTCTGTTGACAAGAACCCCCACTTCATTACACCTTAAATATCCTAGGAAAGAGAAAAATGGATAAAGAAGTTGTGGTCCTCATGTACAATGGAATATCACTCAGCCATGAAATCAACGTCATAAGGCTAGTAGCAGCACGATGAGTGGATTTAGGTACGACGATTCTAAGTGAAATAAGTCACACAGAAAAAGACACTTATCATAAGATATCACTTCTAGAGGGAATGTAAAAACCGCTACACTTGAACTGAATTACAAAACAGAACAGAGTCACACGTTTAGAAAACACACTATGGCTGCTGAACGGGAAAGGTGAGGTGGGGTGATGCATAAAACAAGGGTTTCAAATTAGCTCAGATACCGTTCCATAAACCCAATATGTAAGAGACAAGACCTATTCCTTTTTCAGTGAACTGGACTCAACACCCCCTATTCACCGCACAAGAATATATCTGACTAGTAAGAATCTTCAAACCTATGTATTGATATCTCTCTGTAAGTGAGTCAAGGGGGTGTAAAGCGGCATAAACACAGCCGTGAAAAGCAGCTAAACCCCATTATAAAAATAAATTACTTTTCAAAACCCGTGAAACAAAGACAGTGAAAGAGAGAGAAATTCTTACAAAATTCGTTCAGGGGCTGTGATGCAACCTGGATTGACCATATCTAGACCCACAGCTGATTGAGACATAAGGGTGGACACTCTTGGGGCTGAGAGGTTCGGTGAGGTTGGGTGAGCCAACGAAGACCCTTTCAAGTAATACTGCATGGTACCCATCCCATGGGTCCCAAATCTCCAGGTTCAAGGGCATCTTCCTACATCGAAAACAGGCATGAGAAACCCAGAAGATGGTACACCGTGTGATCGGGAAAGGTTTCTAAAACGCACCTCATTTCTCATCTCCTTTGCTCGGGTTCGCCATTCCAGCCGATTTACTAGCCATCTCCCTCCTTGGAGAATCAGCACCTTTAACCTCCTGTTCCGTACAGGTTGCAATTTGTCCTGAGGATGAACGGGAAGAGGGGGAACCAATGAGAGACTAGCTCTAGGTGTTGGGACAGGCACAGGTCACTCTATTTTCCCATGAGGAAGAAGAATTAAGCACAAGCTCAGCCTGCCCCCCAGAACCAGAAGAGGGCCTGAAGCAATCCTGCGCTTTTGCGGCCAGCTCCCAAAAAAGCGAGATGAAAAATGGAGCTCAGGGGCACTGCAATTCACAAACCTGCAGAGTTTTAAATGATACCTCTCGTCCACAAATATATTAAGGGAAGGCAACGAAGAGGCTTTGAAAGCAAGGCAGAATTGCAGGAAACAGATTTCAGGAGGTAGATTCGAATCGCCTTGAAAGCACATGAAAAGCCGCAAAACGTGGACAATGATGCCCTTGGCCAAAAAGGGCGTATGCGTTTTTTCCTGAATATATTCAGGAAAAAACGCATACGCCCTTTTTGGCCAACCAAGCAACCTGGAAAGGCAAATCAGCGCTCCAAAGAAGTCTCGCTTCCCAGCGGGCAAAAGGGCCATGCGAAAAAAGTGTCCAAACCAGAAGTGCAGGACCGGCCATGGAGAAATGGGAGCCTTGCTACGCTGATGGGTGGGATGTAAATTGCCAACAGCCACTCTGGAGAAGTGTACGGTGTGTTCTGAAACATCTAAAAAACACAGCTTGGAGAGCATAGGGCACTTCCACTCATGGGCGTATAAGTTGGGAAAACTAAAAATCAGCAAGACACAGGCACCCCAAAGTTTAGGGCTGCTCTGTTGACAAGAACCCCCACTTCATTACACCTTAAATATCCTTGGAAAGAGAAAAATGGATAAAGAAGTTGTGGTCCTCATGTACAATGGAATATCACTCAGCCATGAAATCAACGTCATAAGGCTAGTAGCAGCACGATGAGTGGATTTAGGTACGACGATTCTAAGTGAAATAAGTCACACAGAAAAAGACACTTATCATAAGATATCACTTAGAGAGGGAATGTAAAAACCGCTACACTTGAACTGAATTGCAAAACAGAACAGAGTCACACGTTTAGAAAACACACTATGGCTGCTGAACTGGAAAGGTGAGGTGGGGTGATGCATAAAACAAGGGTTTCAAATTAGCTCAGATACCGTTCCATAAACCCAATATGTAAGAGACAAGACCTATTCCTTTTTCAGTGAACTGGACTCAACACCCCCTATTCACCGCACAAGAATATATCTGACTAGTAAGAATCTTCAAACCTATGTATTGATATCTCTCTGTAAGTGAGTCAAGGGGGTGTAAAGCGGCATAAACACAGCCGTGAAAAGCAGCTAAACCCCATTATAAAAATAAATTACTTTTCTAAACCCGTGAAACAAAGACAGTGAAAGAGAGAGAAATTCTTACAAAATTCGTTCAGGGGCTGTGATGCAACCTGGATTGACCATATCTAGACCCACAGCTGATTGAGACATAAGGGTGGACACTCTTGGGGCTGAGAGGTTCGGTGAGGTTGGGTGAGCCAAAGAAGACCCTTTCAAGTAATACTGCATGGTACCCATCCCATGGGTCCCAAATCTCCAGGTTCAAGGGCATCTTCCTACATCGAAAACAGGCATGAGAAACCCAGAAGATGGTACACCATGCGATTGGGAAAGGTTTCTAAAACGCACCTCATTTCTCATCTCCTTTGCTCGGGTTCGCCATTCCAGCCGATTTACTAGCCATCTCCCTCCTTGGAGAATCAGCACCTTTAACCTCCTGTTCCGTACAGGTTGCAATTTGTCCTGAGGATGAACGGGAAGAGGGGGAACCAATGAGAGACTAGCTCTAGGTGTTGGGACAGGCACAGGTCACTCTATTTTCCCATCAGGAAGAAGAATTAAGCACAAGCTCAGCCTGCCCCCCAGAACCAGAAGAGGGCCTGAAGCAATCCTGTGCTTTTGCGGCCAGCTCCCAAAAAAGCGAGATGAAAAATGGAGCTCAGGGGCACTACAATTCACAAACCTGCAGAGTTTTAAATGATACCTCTCGTCCACAAATATATTAAGGGAAGGCAACGAAGAGGCTTTGAAAGCAAGGCAGAATTGCAGGAAACTGATTTTAGGAGGTAGATTCGAATCGCCTTGAAAGCACATGAAAAGCGGCAAAACGTGGACAATGATGCCCTTGGCCAAAAAGGGCGTATGCGTTTTTTCCTGAATATATTCAGGAAAAAACGCATACGCCCTTTTTGGCCAACCAAGCAACCTGGAAAGGCAAATCAGCGCTCCAAAGAAGTCTCGCTTCCCAGCGGGCAAAAGGGCCATGCTGAAAAAGGTGTCTAAACCAGAAGTGCAGGACCGGCCATCTAGAAATGGGAGCGTTGCTACGCTGATGGGTGGGATGTAAATTGCCAACAGCCACTCTGGAGAAGTGTACGGTGTGTTCTGAAACATCTAAAAAACACAGCTTGGAGAGCATAGGGCACTTCCACTCATGGGCGTATAAATTGGGAAAACTAAAAATCAGCAAGACACAGGCACCCCAAAGTTTAGGGCTGCTCTGTTGACAAGAACCCCCACTTCATTACACCTTAAATATCCTAGGAAAGAGAAAAATGGATAAAGAAGTTGTGGTCCTCATGTACAATGGAATATCACTCAGCCATGAAATCAACGTCATAAGGCTAGTAGCAGCACGATGAGTGGATTTAGGTACGACGATTCTAAGTGAAATAAGTCACACAGAAAAAGACACTTATCATAAGATATCACTTCTAGAGGGAATGTAAAAACCGCTACATTTGAACTGAATTACAAAACAGAACAGAGTCACACGTTTAGGAAACACACTATGGCTGCTGAACGGGAAAGGTGAGGTGGGGTGATACATAAAACAAGGGTTTCAAATTAGCTCAGATACCGTTCCATAAACTCAATATGTAAGAGACAAGACCTATTCCTTTTTCAGTGAACTGGACTCAACACCCCCTATTCACCGCACAAGAATATATCTGACTAGTAAGAATCTTCAAACCTATGTATTGATATCTCTCTGTAAGTGAGTCAAGGGGGTGTAAAGCGGCATAAACACAGCCGTGAAAAGCAGCTAAACCCCATTATAAAAATAAATTACTTTTCAAAACCCGTGAAACAAAGACAGTGAAAGAGAGAGAAATTCTTACAAAATTCGTTCAGGGGCTGTGATGCAACCTGGATTGACCATATCTAGACCCACAGCTGATTGAGACATAAGGGTGGACACTCTTGGGGCTGAGAGGTTCGGTGAGGTTGGGTGAGCCAACGAAGACCCTTTCAAGTAATACTGCATGGTACCCATCCCATGGGTCCCAAATCTCCAGGTTCAAGGGCATCTTCCTACATCGAAAACAGGCATGAGAAACCCAGAAGATGGTACACCGTGTGATCGGGAAAGGTTTCTAAAACGCACCTCATTTCTCATCTCCTTTGCTCGGGTTCGCCATTCCAGCCGATTTACTAGCCATCTCCCTCCTTGGAGAATCAGCACCTTTAACCTCCTGTTCCGTACAGGTTGCAATTTGTCCTGAGGATGAACGGGAAGAGGGGGAACCAATGAGAGACTAGCTCTAGGTGTTGGGACAGGCACAGGTCACTCTATTTTCCCATCAGGAAGAAGAATTAAGCACAAGCTCAGCCTGCCCCCCAGAACCAGAAGAGGGCCTGAAGCAATCCTGCGCTTTTGCGGCCAGCTCCCAAAAAAGCGAGATGAAAAATGGAGCTCAGGGGCACTGCAATTCACAAACCTGCAGAGTTTTAAATGATACCTCTCGTCCACAAATATATTAAGGGAAGGCAACGAAGAGGCTTTGAAAGCAAGGCAGAATTGCAGGAAACAGATTTCAGGAGGTAGATTCGAATCGCCTTGAAAGCACATGAAAAGCCGCAAAACGTGGACAATGATGCCCTTGGCCAAAAAGGGCGTATGCGTTTTTTCCTGAATATATTCAGGAAAAAACGCATACGCCCTTTTTGGCCAACCAAGCAACCTGGAAAGGCAAATCAGCGCTCCAAAGAAGTCTCGCTTCCCAGCGGGCAAAAGGGCCATGCGGAAAAAAGTGTCCAAACCAGAAGTGCAGGACCGGCCATGGAGAAATGGGAGCCTTGCTACGCTGATGGGTGGGATGTAAATTGCCAACAGCCACTCTGGAGAAGTGTACGGTGTGTTCTGAAACATCTAAAAAACACAGCTTGGAGAGCATAGGGCACTTCCACTCATGGGCGTATAAGTTGGGAAAACTAAAAATCAGCAAGACACAGGCAGCCCAAAGTTTAGGGCTGCTCTGTTGACAAGAACCCCCACTTCATTACACCTTAAATATCCTAGGAAAGAGAAAAATGGATAAAGAAGTTGTGGTCCTCATGTACAATGGAATATCACTCAGCCATGAAATCAACGTCATAAGGCTAGTAGCAGCACGATGAGTGGATTTAGGTACGACGATTCTAAGTGAAATAAGTCACACAGAAAAAGACACTTATCATAAGATATCACTTCTAGAGGGAATGTAAAAACCGCTACACTTGAACTGAATTACAAAACAGAACAGAGTCACACGTTTAGAAAACACACTATGGCTGCTGAACGGGAAAGGTGAGGTGGGGTGATGCATAAAACAAGGGTTTCAAATTAGCTCAGATACCGTTCCATAAACCCAATATGTAAGAGACAAGACCTATTCCTTTTTCAGTGAATTGGACTCAACACCCCCTATTCACCGCACAAGAATATATCTGACTAGTAAGAATCTGCAAACCTATGTATTGATATCTCTCTGTAAGTGAGTCAAGGGGGTGTAAAGCGGCATAAACACAGCCGTGAAAAGCAGCTAAACCCCATTATAAAAATAAATTACTTTTCAAAACCCGTGAAACAAAGACAGTGAAAGAGAGAGAAATTCTTACAAAATTCGTTCAGGGGCTGTGATGCAACCTGGATTGACCATATCTAGACCCACAGCTGATTGAGACATAAGGGTGGACACTCTTGGGGCTGTGAGGTTCGGTGAGGTTGGGTGAGCCAACGAAGACCCTTTCAAGTAATACTGCATGGTACCCATCCCATGGGTCCCAAATCTCCAGGTTCAAGGGCATCTTCCTACATCAAAAACAGGCATGAGAAACCCAGAAGATGGTACACCGTGTGATCGGGAAAGGTTTCTAAAACGCACCTCATTTCTCATCTCCTTTGCTCGGGTTCGCCATTCCAGCCGATTTACTAGCCATCTCCCTCCTTGGAGAATCAGCACCTTTAACCTCCTGTTCCATACAGGTTGCAATTTGTCCTGAGGATGAACGGGAAGAGGGGGAACAGATGAGAGACTAGCTCTAGGTGTTGGGACAGGCACAGGTCACTCTATTTTCCCATCAGGAAGAAGAATTAAGCACAAGCTCAGCCTGCCCCCCAGAACCAGAAGAGGGCCTGAAGCAATCCTGCGCTTTTACGGCCAGCTCCCAAAAAAGCGAGTTGAAAAATGGAGCTCAGGGGCACTGCAATTCACAAACCTGCAGAGTTTTAAATGATACCTCTCGTCCACAAATATATTAAGGGAAGGCAACGAAGAGGCTTTGAAAGCAAGGCAGAATTGCAGGAAACAGATTTCAGGAGGTAGATTCGAATCGCCTTGAAAGCACATGAAAAGCGGCCAAACGTGGACAATGATGCCCTTGGCCAAAAAGGGCCTATGCGTTTTTTCCTGAATATATTCAGGAAAAAACGCATACGCCCTTTTTGGCCAACCAAGCAACCTGGAAAGGCAAATCAGCGCTCCAAAGAAGTCTCGCTTCCCAGCGGGCAAAAGGGCCATGCGGAAAAAAGTGTCCAAACCAGAAGTGCAGGACCGGCCATGGAGAAATGGGAGCCTTGCTACGCTGATGGGTGGGATGTAAATTGCCAACAGCCACTCTGGAGAAGTGTACGGTGTGTTCTGAAACATCTAAAAAACACAGCTTGGAGAGCATAGGGCACTTCCACTCATGGGCGTATAAATTGGGAAAACTAAAAATCAGCAAGACACAGGCACCCCAAAGTTTAGGGCTGCTCTGTTGACAAGAACCCCCACTTCATTACACCTTAAATATCCTAGGAAAGAGAAAAATGGATAAAGAAGTTGTGGTCCTCATGTACAATGGAATATCACTCAGCCATGAAATCAACGTCATAAGGCTAGTAGCAGCACGATGAGTGGATTTAGGTACGACGATTCTAAGTGAAATAAGTCACACAGAAAAAGACACTTATCATAAGATATCACTTCTAGAGGGAATGTAAAAACCGCTACACTTGAACTGAATTACAAAACAGAACAGAGTCACACGTTTAGAAAACACACTATGGCTGCTGAACGGGAAAGGTGAGGTGGGGTGATGCATAAAACAAGGGTTTCAAATTAGCTCATATACCGTTCCATAAACCCAATATGTAAGAGACAAGACCTATTCCTTTTTCAGTGAACTGGACTCAACACCCCCTATTCACCGCACAAGAATATATCTGACTAGTAAGAATCTTCAAACCTATGTATTGATATCTCTCTGTAAGTGAGTCAAGGGGGTGTAAAGCGGCATAAACACAGCCGTGAAAAGCAGCTAAACCCCATTATAAAAATAAATTACTTTTCAAAACCCGTGAAACAAAGACAGTGAAAGAGATAGAAATTCTTACAAAATTCGTTCAGGGGCTGTGATGCAACCTGGATTGACCATATCTAGACCCACAGCTGATTGAGACATAAGGGTGGACACTCTTGGGGCTGAGAGGTTCGGTGAGGTTGGGTGAGCCAACGAAGACCCTTTCAAGTAATACTGCATGGTACCCATCCCATGGGTCCCAAATCTCCAGGTTCAAGGGCATCTTCCTACATCGAAAACAGGCATGAGAAACCCAGAAGATGGTACACCGTGTGATCGGGAAAGGTTTCTAAAACGCACCTCATTTCTCATCTCCTTGTGCTCGGGTTCGCCATTCCAGCCGATTTACTAGCCATCTCCCTCCTTGGAGAATCAGCACCTTTAACCTCCTGTTCCGTACAGGTTGCAATTTGTCCTGAGGATGAACGGGAAGAGGGGGAACCAATGAGAGACTAGCTCTAGGTGTTGGGACAGGCACAGGTCACTCTATTTTCCCATCAGGAAGAAGAATTAAGCACAAGCTCAGCCTGCCCCCCAGAACCAGAAGAGGGCCTGATGCAATCCTGCGCTTTTGCGGCCAGCTCCCAAAAAAGCGAGTTGAAAAATGGAGCTCAGGGGCCCTGCAATTCACAAACCTACAGAGTTTTAAATGATACCTCTCGTCCACAAATATATTAAGGGAAGGCAACGAAGAGGCTTTGAAAGCAAGGCAGAATTGCAGGAAACAGATTTCAGGAGGTAGATTCGAATCGCCTTGAAAGCACATGAAAAGCCGCAAAACGTGGACAATGATGCCCTTGGCCAAAAAGGGCGTATGCGTTTTTTCCTGAATATATTCAGGAAAAAACGCATACGCCCTTTTTGGCCAACCAAGCAACCTGGAAAGGCAAATCAGCGCTCCAAAGAAGTCTCGCTTCCCAGCGGGCAAAAGGGCCATGCGGAAAAAAGTGTCCAAACCAGAAGTGCAGGACCGGCCATGGAGAAATGGGAGCCTTGCTACGCTGATGGGTGGGATGTAAATTGCCAACAGCCACTCTGGAGAAGTGTACGGTGTGTTCTGAAACATCTAAAAAACACAGCTTGGAGAGCATAGGGCACTTCCACTCATGGGCGTATAAGTTGGGAAAACTAAAAATCAGCAAGACACAGGCAGCCCAAAGTTTAGGGCTGCTCTGTTGACAAGAACCCCCACTTCATTACACCTTAAATATCCTAGGAAAGAGAAAAATGGATAAAGAAGTTGTGGTCCTCATGTACAATGGAATATCACTCAGCCATGAAATCAACGTCATAAGGCTAGTAGCAGCACGATGAGTGGATTTAGGTACGACGATTCTAAGTGAAATAAGTCACACAGAAAAAGACACTTATCATAAGATATCACTTCTAGAGGGAATGTAAAAACCGCTACACTTGAACTGAATTACAAAACAAAACAGAGTCACACGTTTAGAAAACACACTATGGCTGCTGAACGGGAAAGGTGAGGTGGGGTGATGCATAAAACAAGGGTTTCAAATTAGCTCAGATACCGTTCCATAAACCCAATATGTAAGAGACAAGACCTATTCCTTTTTCAGTGAACTGGACTCAACACCCCCTAGTCACCGCACAAGAATATATCTGACTAGTAAGAATCTGCAAACCTATGTATTGATATCTCTCTGTAAGTGAGTCAAGGGGGTGTAAAGCGGCATAAACACAGCCGTGAAAAGCAGCTAAACCCCATTATAAAAATAAATTACTTTTCAAAACCCGTGAAACAAAGACAGTGAAAGAGAGAGAAATTCTTACAAAATTCGTTCAGGGGCTGTGATGCAACCTGGATTGACCATATCTAGACCCACAGCTGATTGAGACATAAGGGTGGACACTCTTGGGGCTGTGAGGTTCGGTGAGGTTGGGTGAGCCAACGAAGACCCTTTCAAGTAATACTGCATGGTACCCATCCCATGGGTCCCAAATCTCCAGGTTCAAGGGCATCTTCCTACATCAAAAACAGGCATGAGAAACCCAGAAGATGGTACACCCTGTGATCGGGAAAGGTTTCTAAAACGCACCTCATTTCTCATCTCCTTTGCTCGGGTTCGCCATTCCAGCCGATTTACTAGCCATCTCCCTCCTTGGAGAATCAGCACCTTTAACCTCCTGTTGCATACAGGTTGCAATTTGTCCTGAGGTTGAACGGGAAGAGGGGGAACAGATGAGAGACTAGCTCTAGGTGTTGGGACAGGCACAGGTCACTCTATTTTCCCATCAGGAAGAAGAATTAAGCACAAGCTCAGCCTGCCCCCCAGAACCAGAAGAGGGCCTGAAGCAATCCTGCGCTTTTACGGCCATCTCCCAAAAAAGCGAGTTGAAAAATGGAGCTCAGGGGCACTGCAATTCACAAACCTGCAGAGTTTTAAATGATACCTCTCGTCCACAAATATATTAAGGGAAGGCAACGAAGAGGCTTTGAAAGCAAGGCAGAATTGCAGGAAACAGATTTCAGGAGGTAGATTCGAATCGCCTTGAAAGCACATGAAAAGCGGCCAAACGTGGACAATGATGCCCTTGGCCAAAAAGGGCCTATGCGTTTTTTCCTGAATATATTCAGGAAAAAACGCATACGCCCTTTTTGGCCAACCAAGCAACCTGGAAAGGCAAATCAGCGCTCCAAAGAAGTCTCGCTTCCCAGCGGGCAAAAGGGCCATGCGGAAAAAAGTGTCCAAACCAGAAGTGCAGGACCGGCCATGGAGAAATGGGAGCCTTGCTACGCTGATGGGTGGGATGTAAATTGCCAACAGCCACTCTGGAGAAGTGTACGGTGTGTTCTGAAACATCTAAAAAACACAGCTTGGAGAGCATAGGGCACTTCCACTCATGGGCGTATAAATTGGGAAAACTAAAAATCAGCAAGACACAGGCAGCCCAAAGTTTAGGGCTGCTCTGTTGACAAGAACCCCCACTTCATTACACCTTAAATATCCTAGGAAAGAGAAAAATGGATAAAGAAGTTGTGGTCCTCATGTACAATGGAATATCACTCAGCCATGAAATCAACGTCATAAGGCTAGTAGCAGCACGATGAGTGGATTTAGGTACGACGATTCTAAGTGAAATAAGTCACACAGAAAAAGACACTTATCATAAGATATCACTTCTAGAGGGAATGTAAAAACCGCTACACTTGAACTGAATTACAAAACAGAACAGAGTCACACGTTTAGAAAACACACTATGGCTGCTGAACGGGAAAGGTGAGGTGGGGTGATGCATAAAACAAGGGTTTCAAATTAGCTCAGATACCGTTCCATAAACCCAATATGTAAGAGACAAGACCTATTCCTTTTTCAGTGAACTGGACTCAACACCCCCTATTCACCGCACAAGAATATATCTGACTAGTAAGAATCTTCAAACCTATGTATTGATATCTCTCTGTAAGTGAGTCAAGGGGGTGTAAAGCGGCATAAACACAGCCGTGAAAAGCAGCTAAACCCCATTATAAAAATAAATTACTTTTCAAAACCCGTGAAACAAAGACAGTGAAAGAGAGAGAAATTCTTACAAAATTCGTTCAGGGGCTGTGATGCAACCTGGATTGACCATATCTAGACCCACAGCTGATTGAGACATAAGGGTGGACACTCTTGGGGCTGAGAGGTTCGGTGAGGTTGGGTGAGCCAACGAAGACCCTTTCAAGTAATACTGCATGGTACCCATCCCATGGGTCCCAAATCTCCAGGTTCAAGGGCATCTTCCTACATCGAAAACAGGCATGAGAAACCCAGAAGATGGTACACCGTGTGATCGGGAAAGGTTTCTAAAACGCACCTCATTTCTCATCTCCTTTGCTCGGGTTCGCCATTCCAGCCGATTTACTAGCCATCTCCCTCCTTGGAGAATCAGCACCTTTAACCTCCTGTTCCGTACAGGTTGCAATTTGTCCTGAGGATGAACGGGAAGAGGGGGAACCAATGAGAGACTAGCTCTAGGTGTTGGGACAGGCACAGGTCACTCTATTTTCCCATCAGGAAGAAGAATTAAGCACAAGCTCAGCCTGCCCCCCAGAACCAGAAGAGGGCCTGAAGCAATCCTGCGCTTTTGCGGCCAGCTCCCAAAAAAGCGAGATGAAAAATGGAGCTCAGGGGCACTGCAATTCACAAACCTGCAGAGTTTTAAATGATACCTCTCGTCCACAAATATATTAAGGGAAGGCAACGAAGAGGCTTTGAAAGCAAGGCAGAATTGCAGGAAACAGATTTCAGGAGGTAGATTCGAATCGCCTTGAAAGCACATGAAAAGCGGCCAAACGTGGACAATGATGCCCTTGGCCAAAAAGGGCCTATGCGTTTTTTCCTGAATATATTCAGGAAAAAACGCATACGCCCTTTTTGGCCAACCAAGCAACCTGGAAAGGCAAATCAGCGCTCCAAAGAAGTCTCGCTTCCCAGCGGGCAAAAGGGCCATGCGGAAAAAAGTGTCCAAACCAGAAGTGCAGGACCGGCCATGGAGAAATGGGAGCCTTGCTACGCTGATGGGTGGGATGTAAATTGCCAACAGCCACTCTGGAGAAGTGTACGGTGTGTTCTGAAACATCTAAAAAACACAGCTTGGAGAGCATAGGGCACTTCCACTCATGGGCGTATAAATTGGGAAAACTAAAAATCAGCAAGACACAGGCAGCCCAAAGTTTAGGGCTGCTCTGTTGACAAGAACCCCCACTTCATTACACCTTAAATATCCTAGGAAAGAGAAAAATGGATAAAGAAGTTGTGGTCCTCATGTACAATGGAATATCACTCAGCCATGAAATCAACGTCATAAGGCTAGTAGCAGCACGATGAGTGGATTTAGGTACGACGATTCTAAGTGAAATAAGTCACACAGAAAAAGACACTTATCATAAGATATCACTTCTAGAGGGAATGTAAAAACCGCTACACTTGAACTGAATTACAAAACAGAACAGAGTCACACGTTTAGAAAACACACTATGGCTGCTGAACGGGAAAGGTGAGGTGGGGTGATGCATAAAACAAGGGTTTCAAATTAGCTCAGATACCGTTCCATAAACCCAATATGTAAGAGACAAGACCTATTCCTTTTTCAGTGAACTGGACTCAACACCCCCTAGTCACCGCACAAGAATATATCTGACTAGTAAGAATCTGCAAACCTATGTATTGATATCTCTCTGTAAGTGAGTCAAGGGGGTGTAAAGCGGCATAAACACAGCCGTGAAAAGCAGCTAAACCCCATTATAAAAATAAATTACTTTTCAAAACCCGTGAAACAAAGACAGTGAAAGAGAGAGAAATTCTTACAAAATTCGTTCAGGGGCTGTGATGCAACCTGGATTGACCATATCTAGACCCACAGCTGATTGAGACATAAGGGTGGACACTCTTGGGGCTGTGAGGTTCGGTGAGGTTGGGTGAGCCAACGAAGACCCTTTCAAGTAATACTGCATGGTACCCATCCCATGGGTCCCAAATCTCCAGGTTCAAGGGCATCTTCCTACATCAAAAACAGGCATGAGAAACCCAGAAGACGGTACACCGTGTGATCGGGAAAGGTTTCTAAAACGCACCTCATTTCTCATCTCCTTTGCTCGGGTTCGCCATTCCAGCCGATTTACTAGCCATCTCCCTCCTTGGAGAATCAGCACCTTTAACCTCCTGTTCCATACAGGTTGCAATTTGTCCTGAGGATGAACGGGAAGAGGGGGAACAGATGAGAGACTAGCTCTAGGTGTTGGGACAGGCACAGGTCACTCTATTTTCCCATCAGGAAGAAGAATTAAGCACAAGCTCAGCCTGCCCCCCAGAACCAGAAGAGGGCCTGAAGCAATCCTGCGCTTTTACGGCCAGCTCCCAAAAAAGCGAGTTGAAAAATGGAGCTCAGGGGCACTGCAATTTACAAACCTGCAGAGTTTTAAATGATACCTCTCGTCCACAAATATATTAAGGGAAGGCAACGAAGAGGCTTTGAAAGCAAGGCAGAATTGCAGGAAACAGATTTCAGGAGGTAGATTCGAATCGCCTTGAAAGCACATGAAAAGCGGCCAAACGTGGACAATGATGCCCTTGGCCAAAAAGGGCCTATGCGTTTTTTCCTGAATATATTCAGGAAAAAACGCATACGCCCTTTTTGGCCAACCAAGCAACCTGGAAAGGCAAATCAGCGCTCCAAAGAAGTCTCGCTTCCCAGCGGGCAAAAGGGCCATGCGGAAAAAAGTGTCCAAACCAGAAGTGCAGGACCGGCCATGGAGAAATGGGAGCCTTGCTACGCTGATGGGTGGGATGTAAATTGCCAACAGCCACTCTGGAGAAGTGTACGGTGTGTTCTGAAACATCTAAAAAACACAGCTTGGAGAGCATAGGGCACTTCCACTCATGGGCGTATAAATTGGGAAAACTAAAAATCAGCAAGACACAGGCACCCCAAAGTTTAGGGCTGCTCTGTTGACAAGAACCCCCACTTCATTACACCTTAAATATCCTAGGAAAGAGAAAAATGGATAAAGAAGTTGTGGTCCTCATGTACAATGGAATATCACTCAGCCATGAAATCAACGTCATAAGGCTAGTAGCAGCACGATGAGTGGATTTAGGTACGACGATTCTAAGTGAAATAAGTCACACAGAAAAAGACACTTATCATAAGATATCACTTAGAGAGGGAATGTAAAAACCGCTACACTTGAACTGAATTACAAAACAGAACAGAGTCACACGTTTAGAAAACACACTATGGCTGCTGAACGGGAAAGGTGAGGTGGGGTGATGCATAAAACAAGGGTTTCAAATTAGCTCAGATACCGTTCCATAAACCCAATATGTAAGAGACAAGACCTATTCCTTTTTCAGTGAACTGGACTCAACACCCCCTATTCACCGCACAAGAATATATCTGACTAGTAAGAATCTTCAAACCTATGTATTGATATCTCTCTGTAAGTGAGTCAAGGGGGTGTAAAGCGGCATAAACACAGCCGTGAAAAGCAGCTAAACCCCATTATAAAAATAAATTACTTTTCAAAACCCGTGAAACAAAGACAGTGAAAGAGAGAGAAATTCTTACAAAATTCGTTCAGGGGCTGTGATGAAACCTGGATTGACCATATCTAGACCCACAGCTGATTGAGACATAAGGGTGGACACTCTTGGGGCTGAGAGGTTCGGTGAGGTTGGGTGAGCCAACGAAGACCCTTTCAAGTAATACTGCATGGTACCTATCCCATGGGTCCCAAATCTCCAGGTTCAAGGGCATCTTCCTACATCAAAAACAGGCATGAGAAACCCAGAAGATGGTACACCGTGTGATCGGGAAAGGTTTCTAAAACGCACCTCATTTCTCAACTCCTTTGCTCCGGTTCGCCATTCCAGCCGATTTACTAGCCATCTCCCTCCTTGGAGAATCAGCACCTTTAACCTCCTGTTCCGTACAGGTTGCAATTTGTCCTGAGGATGAACGGGAAGAGGGGGAACCAATGAGAGACTAGCTCTAGGTGTTGGGACAGGCACAGGTCACTCTATATTCCCATCAGGAAGAAGAATTAAGCACAAGCTCAGCCTGCCCCCCAGAACCAGAAGAGGGCCTGAAGCAATCCTGCGCTTTTGCGGCCAGCTCCCAAAAAAGCGAGTTGAAAAATGGAGCTCAGGGGCACTGCAATTCACAAACCTGCAGAGTTTTAAATGATACCTCTCGTCCACAAATATATTAAGGGAAGGCAACGAAGAGGCTTTGAAAGCAAGGCAGAATTGCAGGAAACAGATTTCAGGAGGTAGATTCGAATCGCCTTGAAAGCACATGAAAAGCGGCCAAACGTGGACAATGATGCCCTTGGCCAAAAAGGGCGTATGCGTTTTTTCCTGAATATATTCAGGAAAAAACGCATACGCCCTTTTTGGCCAACCAAGCAACCTGGAAAGGCAAATCAGCGCTCCAAAGAAGTCTCGCTTCCCAGCGGGCAAAAGGGCCATGCGGAAAAAAGTGTCCAAACCAGAAGTGCAGGACCGGCCATGGAGAAATGGGAGCCTTGCTACGCTGATGGGTGGGATGTAAATTGCCAACAGCCACTCTGGAGAAGTGTACGGTGTGTTCTGAAACATCTAAAAAACACAGCTTGGAGAGCATAGGGCACTTCCACTCATGGGCGTATAAATTGGGAAAACTAAAAATCAGCAAGACACAGGCAGCCCAAAGTTTAGGGCTGCTCTGTTGACAAGAACCCCCACTTCATTACACCTTAAATATCCTAGGAAAGAGAAAAATGGATAAAGAAGTTGTGGTCCTCATGTACAATGGAATATCACTCAGCCATGAAATCAACGTCATAAGGCTAGTAGCAGCACGATGAGTGGATTTAGGTACGACGATTCTAAGTGAAATAAGTCACACAGAAAAAGACACTTATCATAAGATATCACTTAGAGAGGGAATGTAAAAACCGCTACACTTGAACTGAATTACAAAACAGAACAGAGTCACACGTTTAGAAAACACACTATGGCTGCTGAACGGGAAAGGTGAGGTGGGGTGATGCATAAAACAAGGGTTTCAAATTAGCTCAGATACCGTTCCATAAACCCAATATGTAAGAGACAAGACCTATTCCTTTTTCAGTGAACTGGACTCAACACCCCCTATTCACCGCACAAGAATATATCTGACTAGTAAGAATCTTCAAACCTATGTATTGATATCTCTCTGTAAGTGAGTCAAGGGGGTGTAAAGCGGCATAAACACAGCCGTGAAAAGCAGCTAAACCCCATTATAAAAATAAATTACTTTTCAAAACCCGTGAAACAAAGACAGTGAAAGAGAGAGAAATTCTTACAAAATTCGTTCAGGGGCTGTGATGAAACCTGGATTGACCATATCTAGACCCACAGCTGATTGAGACATAAGGGTGGACACTCTTGGGGCTGAGAGGTTCGGTGAGGTTGGGTGAGCCAACGAAGACCCTTTCAAGTAATACTGCATGGTACCTATCCCATGGGTCCCAAATCTCCAGGTTCAAGGGCATCTTCCTACATCAAAAACAGGCATGAGAAACCCAGAAGATGGTACACCGTGTGATCGGGAAAGGTTTCTAAAACGCACCTCATTTCTCATCTCCTTTGCTCGGGTTCGCCATTCCAGCCGATTTACTAGCCATCTCCCTCCTTGGAGAATCAGCACCTTTAACCTCCTGTTCCGTACAGGTTGCAATTTGTCCTGAGGATGAACGGGAAGAGGGGGAACAGATGAGAGACTAGCTCTAGGTGTTGGGACAGGCACAGGTCACTCTATTTTCCCATCAGGAAGAAGAATTAAGCACAAGCTCAGCCTGCCCCCCAGAACCAGAAGAGGGCCTGAAGCAATCCTGCGCTTTTGCGGCCAGCTCCCAAAAAAGCGAGATGAAAAATGGAGCTCAGGGGCACTGCAATTCACAAACCTGCAGAGTTTTAAATGATACCTCTCGTCCACAAATATATTAAGGGAAGGCAACGAAGAGGCTTTGAAAGCAAGGCAGAATTGCAGGAAACAGATTTCAGGAGGTAGATTCGAATCGCCTTGAAAGCACATGAAAAGCGGCCAAACGTGGACAATGATGCCCTTGGCCAAAAAGGGCGTATGCGTTTTTTCCTGAATATATTCAGGAAAAAACGCATACGCCCTTTTTGGCCAACCAAGCAACCTGGAAAGGCAAATCAGTGCTCCAAAGAAGTCTCGCTTCCCAGCGGGCAAAAGGGCCATGCGGAAAAAAGTGTCCAAACCAGAAGCGCAGGACCGGCCATGGAGAAATGGGAGCCTTGCTACGCTGATGGGTGGGATGTAAATTGCCAACAGCCACTCTGGAGAAGTGTACGGTGTGTTCTGAAACATCTAAAAAACACAGCTTGGAGAGCATAGGGCACTTCCACTCATGGGCGTATAAATTGGGAAAACTAAAAATCAGCAAGACACAGGCACCCCAAAGTTTAGGGCTGCTCTGTTGACAAGAACCCCCACTTCATTACACCTTAAATATCCTAGGAAAGAGAAAAATGGATAAAGAAGTTGTGGTCCTCATGTACAATGGAATATCACTCAGCCATGAAATCAACGTCATAAGGCTAGTAGCAGCACGATGAGTGGATTTAGGTACGACGATTCTAAGTGAAATAAGTCACACAGAAAAAGACACTTATCATAAGATATCACTTCTAGAGGGAATGTAAAAACCGCTACACTTGAACTGAATTACAAAACAGAACAGAGTCACACGTTTAGAAAACACACTATGGCTGCTGAACGGGAAAGGTGAGGTGGGGTGATGCATAAAACAAGGGTTTCAAATTAGCTCAGATACCGTTCCATAAACCCAATATGTAAGAGACAAGACCTATTCCTTTTTCAGTGAACTGGACTCAACACCCCCTATTCACCGCACAAGAATATATCTGACTAGTAAGAATCTTCAAACCTATGTATTGATATCTCTCTGTAAGTGAGTCAAGGGGGTGTAAAGCGGCATAAACACAGCCGTGAAAAGCAGCTAAACCCCATTATAAAAATAAATTACTTTTCAAAACCCGTGAAACAAAGACAGTGAAAGAGAGAGAAATTCTTCCAAAATTCGTTCAGGGGCTGTGATGCAACCTGGATTGACCATATCTAGACCCACAGCTGATTGAGACATAAGGGTGGACACTCTTGGGGCTGAGAGGTTCGGTGAGGTTGGGTGAGCCAACGCAGACCCTTTCAAGTAATACTGCATGGTACCCATCCCAAGGGTCCCAAATCTCCAGGTTCAAGGGCATCTTCCTACGTCGAAAACAGGCATGAGAAACCCAGAAGATGGTACACCGTGTGATCGGGAAAGGTTTCTAAAACGCACCTCATTTCTCAACTCCTTTGCTCCGGTTCGCCATTCCAGCCGATTTACTAGCCATCTCCCTCCTTGGAGAATCAGCACCTTTAACCTCCTGTTCCGTACAGGTTGCAATTTGTCCTGAGGATGAACGGGAAGAGGGGGAACCAATGAGAGACTAGCTCTAGGTGTTGGGACAGGCACAGGTCACTCTATTTTCCCATCAGGAAGAAGAATTAAGCACAAGCTCAGCCTGCCCCCCAGAACCAGAAGAGGGCCTGAAGCAATCCTGCGCTTTTGCGGCCAGCTCCCAAAAAAGCGAGTTGAAAAATGGAGCTCAGGGGCACTGCAATTCACAAACCTGCAGAGTTTTAAATGATACCTCTCGTCCACAAATATATTAAGGGAAGGCAACGAAGAGGCTTTGAAAGCAAGGCAGAATTGCAGGAAACAGATTTCAGGAGGTAGATTCGAATCGCCTTGAAAGCACATGAAAAGCGGCCAAACGTGGACAATGATGCCCTTGGCCAAAAAGGGCGTATGCGTTTTTTCCTGAATATATTCAGGAAAAAACGCATACGCCCTTTTTGGCCAACCAAGCAACCTGGAAAGGCAAATCAGCGCTCCAAAGATGTCTCGCTTCCCAGCGGGCAAAAGGGCCATGCGGAAAAAAGTGTCCAAACCAGAAGTGCAGGACCGGCCATGGAGAAATGGGAGCCTTGCTACGCTGATGGGTGGGATGTAAATTGCCAACAGCCACTCTGGAGAAGTGTACGGTGTGTTCTGAAACATCTAAAAAACACAGCTTGGAGAGCATAGGGCACTTCCACTCATGGGCGTATAAATTGGGAAAACTAAAAATCAGCAAGACACAGGCACCCCAAAGTTTAGGGCTGCTCTGTTGACAAGAACCCCCACTTCATTACACCTTAAATATCCTAGGAAAGAGAAAAATGGATAAAGAAGTTGTGGTCCTCATGTACAATGGAATATCACTCAGCCATGAAATCAACGTCATAAGGCTAGTAGCAGCACGATGAGTGGATTTAGGTACGACGATTCTAAGTGAAATAAGTCACACAGAAAAAGACACTTATCATAAGATATCACTTAGAGAGGGAATGTAAAAACCGCTACACTTGAACTGAATTACAAAACAGAACAGAGTCACACGTTTAGAAAACACACTATGGCTGCTGAACGGGAAAGGTGAGGTGGGGTGATGCATAAAACAAGGGTTTCAAATTAGCTCAGATACCGTTCCATAAACCCAATATGTAAGAGACAAGACCTATTCCTTTTTCAGTGAACTGGACTCAACACCCCCTATTCACCGCACAAGAATATATCTGACTAGTAAGAATCTTCAAACCTATGTATTGATATCTCTCTGTAAGTGAGTCAAGGGGGTGTAAAGCGGCATAAACACAGCCGTGAAAAGCAGCTAAACCCCATTATAAAAATAAATTACTTTTCAAAACCCGTGAAACAAAGACAGTGAAAGAGAGAGAAATTCTTCCAAAATTCGTTCAGGGGCTGTGATGCAACCTGGATTGACCATATCTAGACCCACAGCTGATTGAGACATAAGGGTGGACACTCTTGGGGCTGAGAGGTTCGGTGAGGTTGGGTGAGCCAACGAAGACCCTTTCAAGTAATACTGCATGGTACCTATCCCATGGGTCCCAAATCTCCAGGTTCAAGGGCATCTTCCTACATCAAAAACAGGCATGAGAAACCCAGAAGATGGTACACCGTGTGATCGGGAAAGGTTTCTAAAACGCACCTCATTTCTCATCTCCTTTGCTCGGGTTCGCCATTCCAGCCGATTTACTAGCCATCTCCCTCCTTGGAGAATCAGCACCTTTAACCTCCTGTTCCGTACAGGTTGCAATTTGTCCTGAGGATGAACGGGAAGAGGGGGAACAGATGAGAGACTAGGTCTAGGTGTTGGGACAGGCACAGGTCACTCTATTTTCCCATCAGGAAGAAGAATTAAGCACAAGCTCAGCCTGCCCCCCAGAACCAGAAGAGGGCCTGAAGCAATCCTGCGCTTTTGCGGCCAGCTCCCAAAAAAGCGAGATGAAAAATGGAGCTCAGGGGCACTGCAATTCACAAACCTGCAGAGTTTTAAATGATACCTCTCGTCCACAAATATATTAAGGGAAGGCAACGAAGAGGCTTTGAAAGCAAGGCAGAATTGCAGGAAACAGATTTCAGGAGGTAGATTCGAATCGCCTTGAAAGCACATGAAAAGCGGCAAAACGTGGACAATGATGCCCTTGGCCAAAAAGGGCGTATGCGTTTTTTCCTGAATATATTCAGGAAAAAACGCATACGCCCTTTTTGGCCAACCAAGCAACCTGGAAAGGCAAATCAGCGCTCCAAAGAAGTCTCGCTTCCCAGCGGGCAAAAGGGCCATGCGGAAAAAAGTGTCCAAACCAGAAGTGCAGGACCGGCCATGGAGAAATGGGAGCCTTGCTACGCTGATGGGTGGGATGTAAATTGCCAACAGCCACTCTGGAGAAGTGTACGGTGTGTTCTGAAACATCTAAAAAACACAGCTTGGAGAGCATAGGGCACTTCCACTCATGGGCGTATAAATTGGGAAAACTAAAAATCAGCAAGACACAGGCACCCCAAAGTTTAGGGCTGCTCTGTTGACAAGAACCCCCACTTCATTACACCTTAAATATCCTAGGAAAGAGAAAAATGGATAAAGAAGTTGTGGTCCTCATGTACAATGGAATATCACTCAGCCATGAAATCAACGTCATAAGGCTAGTAGCAGCACGATGAGTGGATTTAGGTACGACGATTCTAAGTGAAATAAGTCACACAGAAAAAGACACTTATCATAAGATATCACTTCTAGAGGGAATGTAAAAACCGCTACACTTGAACTGAATTACAAAACAGAACAGAGTCACACGTTTAGAAAACACACTATGGCTGCTGAACGGGCAAGGTGAGGTGGGGTGATGCATAAAACAAGGGTTTCAAATTAGCTCAGATACCGTTCCATAAACCCAATATGTAAGAGACAAGACCTATTCCTTTTTCAGTGAACTGGACTCAACACCCCCTATTCACCGCACAAGAATATATCTGACTAGTAAGAATCTTCAAACCTATGTATTGATATCTCTCTGTAAGTGAGTCAAGGGGGTGTAAAGCGGCATAAACACAGCCGTGAAAAGCAGCTAAACCCCATTATAAAAATAAATTACTTTTCAAAACCCGTGAAACAAAGACAGAGAAAGAGAGAGAAATTCTTACAAAATTCGTTCAGGGGCTGTGATGCAACCTGGATTGAACATATCTAGACTCACAGCTGATTGAGACATAAGGGTGGACACTCTTGGGGCTGAGAGGTTCGGTGAGGTTGGGTGAGCCAACGCAGACCCTTTCAAGTAATACTGCATGGTACCCATCCCAAGGGTCCCAAATCTCCAGGTTCAAGGGCATCTTCCTACGTCGAAAACAGGCATGAGAAACCCAGAAGATGGTACACCGTGTGATCGGGAAAGGTTTCTAAAACGCACCTCATTTCTCAACTCCTTTGCTCGGGTTCGCCATTCCAGCCGATTTACTAGCCATCTCCCTCCTTGGAGAATCAGCACCTTTAACCTCCTGTTCCGTACAGGTTGCAATTTGTCCTGAGGATGAACGGGAAGAGGGGGAACCAATGAGAGACTAGCTCTAGGTGTTGGGAGAAGCACAGGTCACTCTATTTTCCCATCAGGAAGAAGAATAAAGCACAAGCTCAGCCTGCCCCCCAGAACCAGAAGAGGGCCTGAAGCAATCCTGCGCTTTTGCGGCCAGCTCCCAAAAAAGCGAGATGAAAAATGGAGCTCAGGGGCACTGCAATTCACAAACCTGCAGAGTTTTAAATGATACCTCTCTTCCACAAATATATTAAGGGAAGGCAACGAAGAGGCTTTGAAAGCAAGGCAGAATTGCAGGAAACAGATTTCAGGAGGTAGATTCGAATCGCCTTGAAAGCACATGAAAAGCGGCAAAACGTGGACAATGATGCCCTTGGCCAAAAAGGGCGTATGCGTTTTTTCCTGAATATATTCAGGAAAAAACGCATACGCCCTTTTTGGCCAACCAAGCAACCTGGAAAGGCAAATCAGCGCTCCAAAGAAGTCTCGCTTCCCAGCGGGCAAAAGGGCCATGCGGAAAAAAGTGTCCAAACCAGAAGTGCAGGACCGGCCATGGAGAAATGGGAGCCTTGCTACGCTGATGGGTGGGATGTAAATTGCCAACAGCCACTCTGGAGAAGTGTACGGTGTGTTCTGAAACATCTAAAAAACACAGCTTGGAGAGCATAGGGCACTTCCACTCATGGGCGTATAAATTGGGAAAACTAAAAATCAGCAAGACACAGGCACCCCAAAGTTTAGGGCTGCTCTGTTGACAAGAACCCCCACTTCATTACACCTTAAATATCCTAGGAAAGAGAAAAATGGATAAAGAAGTTGTGGTCCTCATGTACAATGGAATATCACTCAGCCATGAAATCAACGTCATAAGGCTAGTAGCAGCACGATGAGTGGATTTAGGTACGACGATTCTAAGTGAAATAAGTCACACAGAAAAAGACACTTATCATAAGATATCACTTCTAGAGGGAATGTAAAAACCGCTACACTTGAACTGAATTACAAAACAGAACAGAGTCACACGTTTAGAAAACACACTATGGCTGCTGAACGGGCAAGGTGAGGTGGGGTGATGCATAAAACAAGGGTTTCAAATTAGCTCAGATACCGTTCCATAAACCCAATATGTAAGAGACAAGACCTATTCCTTTTTCAGTGAACTGGACTCAACACCCCCTATTCACCGCACAAGAATATATCTGACTAGTAAGAATCTTCAAACCTATGTATTGATATCTCTCTGTAAGTGAGTCAAGGGGGTGTAAAGCGGCATAAACACAGCCGTGAAAAGCAGCTAAACCCCATTATAAAAATAAATTACTTTTCAAAACCCGTGAAACAAAGACAGTGAAAGAGAGAGAAATTCTTCCAAAATTCGTTCAGGGGCTGTGATGCAACCTGGATTGACCATATCTAGACCCACAGCTGATTGAGACATAAGGGTGGACACTCTTGGGGCTGAGAGGTTCGGTGAGGTTGGGTGAGCCAACGAAGACCCTTTCAAGTAATACTGCATGGTACCTATCCCATGGGTCCCAAATCTCCAGGTTCAAGGGCATCTTCCTACATCAAAAACAGGCATGAGAAACCCAGAAGATGGTACACCGTGTGATCGGGAAAGGTTTCTAAAACGCACCTCATTTCTCATCTCCTTTGCTCGGGTTCGCCATTCCAGCCGATTTACTAGCCATCTCCCTCCTTGGAGAATCAGCACCTTTAACCTCCTGTTCCGTACAGGTTGCAATTTGTCCTGAGGATGAACGGGAAGAGGGGGAACAGATGAGAGACTAGCTCTAGGTGTTGGGACAGGCACAGGTCACTCTATTTTCCCATCAGGAAGAAGAATTAAGCACAAGCTCAGCCTGCCCCCCAGAACCAGAAGAGGGCCTGAAGCAATCCTGCGCTTTTGCGGCCAGCTCCCAAAAAAGCGAGATGAAAAATGGAGCTCAGGGGCACTGCAATTCACAAACCTGCAGAGTTTTAAATGATACCTCTCGTCCACAAATATATTAAGGGAAGGCAACGAAGAGGCTTTGAAAGCAAGGCAGAATTGCAGGAAACAGATTTCAGGAGGTAGATTCGAATCGCCTTGAAAGCACATGAAAAGCGGCAAAACGTGGACAATGATGCCCTTGGCCAAAAAGGGCGTATGCGTTTTTTCCTGAATATATTCAGGAAAAAACGCATACGCCCTTTTTGGCCAACCAAGCAACCTGGAAAGGCAAATCAGCGCTCCAAAGAAGTCTCGCTTCCCAGCGGGCAAAAGGGCCATGCGGAAAAAAGTGTCCAAACCAGAAGTGCAGGACCGGCCATGGAGAAATGGGAGCCTTGCTACGCTGATGGGTGGGATGTAAATTGCCAACAGCCACTCTGGAGAAGTGTACGGTGTGTTCTGAAACATCTAAAAAACACAGCTTGGAGAGCATAGGGCACTTCCACTCATGGGCGTATAAATTGGGAAAACTAAAAATCAGCAAGACACAGGCACCCCAAAGTTTAGGGCTGCTCTGTTGACAAGAACCCCCACTTCATTACACCTTAAATATCCTAGGAAAGAGAAAAATGGATAAAGAAGTTGTGGTCCTCATGTACAATGGAATATCACTCAGCCATGAAATCAACGTCATAAGGCTAGTAGCAGCACGATGAGTGGATTTAGGTACGACGATTCTAAGTGAAATAAGTCACACAGAAAAAGACACTTATCATAAGATATCACTTCTAGAGGGAATGTAAAAACCGCTACACTTGAACTGAATTACAAAACAGAACAGAGTCACACGTTTAGAAAACACACTATGGCTGCTGAACGGGCAAGGTGAGGTGGGGTGATGCATAAAACAAGGGTTTCAAATTAGCTCAGATACCGTTCCATAAACCCAATATGTAAGAGACAAGACCTATTCCTTTTTCAGTGAACTGGACTCAACACCCCCTATTCACCGCACAAGAATATATCTGACTAGTAAGAATCTTCAAACCTATGTATTGATATCTCTCTGTAAGTGAGTCAAGGGGGTGTAAAGCGGCATAAACACAGCCGTGAAAAGCAGCTAAACCCCATTATAAAAATAAATTACTTTTCAAAACCCGTGAAACAAAGACAGAGAAAGAGAGAGAAATTCTTACAAAATTCGTTCAGGGGCTGTGATGCAACCTGGATTGAACATATCTAGACTCACAGCTGATTGAGACATAAGGGTGGACACTCTTGGGGCTGAGAGGTTCGGTGAGGTTGGGTGAGCCAACGCAGACCCTTTCAAGTAATACTGCATGGTACCCATCCCAAGGGTCCCAAATCTCCAGGTTCAAGGGCATCTTCCTACGTCGAAAACAGGCATGAGAAACCCAGAAGATGGTACACCGTGTGATCGGGAAAGGTTTCTAAAACGCACCTCATTTCTCAACTCCTTTGCTCGGGTTCGCCATTCCAGCCGATTTACTAGCCATCTCCCTCCTTGGAGAATCAGCACCTTTAACCTCCTGTTCCGTACAGGTTGCAATTTGTCCTGAGGATGAACGGGAAGAGGGGGAACCAATGAGAGACTAGCTCTAGGTGTTGGGAGAAGCACAGGTCACTCTATTTTCCCATCAGGAAGAAGAATAAAGCACAAGCTCAGCCTGCCCCCCAGAACCAGAAGAGGGCCTGAAGCAATCCTGCGCTTTTGCGGCCAGCTCCCAAAAAAGCGAGATGAAAAATGGAGCTCAGGGGCACTGCAATTCACAAACCTGCAGAGTTTTAAATGATACCTCTCTTCCACAAATATATTAAGGGAAGGCAACGAAGAGGCTTTGAAAGCAAGGCAGAATTGCAGGAAACAGATTTCAGGAGGTAGATTCGAATCGCCTTGAAAGCACATGAAAAGCGGCAAAACGTGGACAATGATGCCCTTGGCCAAAAAGGGCGTATGCGTTTTTTCCTGAATATATTCAGGAAAAAATGCATACGCCCTTTTTGGCCAACCAAGCAACCTGGAAAGGCAAATCAGCGCTCCAAAGAAGTCTCGCTTCCCAGCGGGCAAAAGGGCCATGCGGAAAAAAGTGTCCAAACCAGAAGTGCAGGACCGGCCATGGAGAAATGGGAGCCTTGCTACGCTGATGGGTGGGATGTAAATTGCCAACAGCCACTCTGGAGAAGTGTACGGTGTGTTCTGAAACATCTAAAAAACACAGCTTGGAGAGCATAGGGCACTTCCACTCATGGGCGTATAAATTGGGAAAACTAAAAATCAGCAAGACACAGGCACCCCAAAGTTTAGGGCTGCTCTGTTGACAAGAACCCCCACTTCATTACACCTTAAATATCCTAGGAAAGAGAAAAATGGATAAAGAAGTTGTGGTCCTCATGTACAATGGAATATCACTCAGCCATGAAATCAACGTCATAAGGCTAGTAGCAGCACGATGAGTGGATTTAGGTACGACGATTCTAAGTGAAATAAGTCACACAGAAAAAGACACTTATCATAAGATATCACTTCTAGAGGGAATGTAAAAACCGCTACACTTGAACTGAATTACAAAACAGAACAGAGTCACACGTTTAGAAAACACACTATGGCTGCTGAACGGGCAAGGTGAGGTGGGGTGATGCATAAAACAAGGGTTTCAAATTAGCTCAGATACCGTTCCATAAACCCAATATGTAAGAGACAAGACCTATTCCTTTTTCAGTGAACTGGACTCAACACCCCCTATTCACCGCACAAGAATATATCTGACTAGTAAGAATCTTCAAACCTATGTATTGATATCTCTCTGTAAGTGAGTCAAGGGGGTGTAAAGCGGCATAAACACAGCCGTGAAAAGCAGCTAAACCCCATTATAAAAATAAATTACTTTTCAAAACCCGTGAAACAAAGACAGAGAAAGAGAGAGAAATTCTTACAAAATTCGTTCAGGGGCTGTGATGCAACCTGGATTGAACATATCTAGACCCACAGCTGATTGAGACATAAGGGTGGACACTCTTGGGGCTGAGAGGTTCGGTGAGGTTGGGTGAGCCAACGCAGACCCTTTCAAGTAATACTGCATGGTACCCATCCCAAGGGTCCCAAATCTCCAGGTTCAAGGGCATCTTCCTACGTCGAAAACAGGCATGAGAAACCCAGAAGATGGTACACCGTGTGATCGGGAAAGGTTTCTAAAACGCACCTCATTTCTCAACTCCTTGGCTCGGGTTCGCCATTCCAGCCGATTTACTAGCCATCTCCCTCCTTGGAGAATCAGCACCTTTAACCTCCTGTTCCGTACAGGTTGCAATTTGTCCTGAGGATGAACGGGAAGAGGGGGAACAGATGAGAGACTAGCTCTAGGTGTTGGGACAGGCACAGGTCACTCTATTTTCCCATCAGGAAGAAGAATTAAGCACAAGCTCAGCCTGCCCCCCAGAACCAGAAGAGGGCCTGAAGCAATCCTGCGCTTTTGCGGCCAGCTCCCAAAAAAGCGAGATGAAAAATGGAGCTCAGGGGCACTGCAATTCACAAACCTGCAGAGTTTTAAATGATACCTCTCTTCCACAAATATATTAAGGGAAGGCAACGAAGAGGCTTTGAAAGCAAGGCAGAATTGCAGGAAACAGATTTCAGGAGGTAGATTCGAATCGCCTTGAAAGCACATGAAAAGCGGCAAAACGTGGACAATGATGCCCTTGGCCAAAAAGGGCGTATGCGTTTTTTCCTGAATATATTCAGGAAAAAACGCATACGCCCTTTTTGGCCAACCAAGCAACCTGGAAAGGCAAATCAGCGCTCCAAAGAAGTCTCGCTTCCCAGCGGGCAAAAGGGCCATGCGGAAAAAAGTGTCCAAACCAGAAGTGCAGGACCGGCCATGGAGAAATGGGAGCCTTGCTACGCTGATGGGTGGGATGTAAATTGCCAACAGCCACTCTGGAGAAGTGTACGGTGTGTTCTGAAACATCTAAAAAACACAGCTTGGAGAGCATAGGGCACTTCCACTCATGGGCGTATAAATTGGGAAAACTAAAAATCAGCAAGACACAGGCACCCCAAAGTTTAGGGCTGCTCTGTTGACAAGAACCCCCACTTCATTACACCTTAAATATCCTAGGAAAGAGAAAAATGGATAAAGAAGTTGTGGTCCTCATGTACAATGGAATATCACTCAGCCATGAAATCAACGTCATAAGGCTAGTAGCAGCACGATGAGTGGATTTAGGTACGACGATTCTAAGTGAAATAAGTCACACAGAAAAAGACACTTATCATAAGATATCACTTCTAGAGGGAATGTAAAAACCGCTACACTTGAACTGAATTACAAAACAGAACAGAGTCACACGTTTAGAAAACACACTATGGCTGCTGAACGGGAAAGGTGAGGTGGGGTGATGCATAAAACAAGGGTTTCAAATTAGCTCAGATACCGTTCCATAAACCCAATATGTAAGAGACAAGACCTATTCCTTTTTCAGTGAACTGGACTCAACACCCCCTATTCACCGCACAAGAATATATCTGACTAGTAAGAATCTTCAAACCTATGTATTGATATCTCTCTGTAAGTGAGTCAAGTTGGTGTAAAGCGGCATAAACACAGCCGTGAAAAGCAGCTAAACCCCATTATAAAAATAAATTACTTTTCAAAACCCGTGAAACAAAGACAGTGAAAGAGAGAGAAATTCTTACAAAATTCGTTCAGGGGCTGTGATGCAACCTGGATTGACCATATCTAGACCCACAGCTGATTGAGACATAAGGGTGGACACTCTTGGGGCTGAGAGGTTCGGTGAGGTTGGGTGAGCCAACGCAGACCCTTTCAAGTAATACTGCATGGTACCCATCCCATGGGTCCCAAATCTCCAGGTTCAAGGGCATCTTCCTACATCGAAAACAGGCATGAGAAACCCAGAAGATGGTACACCGTGTGATCGGGAAAGGTTTCTAAAACGCACCTCATTTATCATCTCCTTGGCTCGGGTTCGCCATTCCAGCCGATTTACTAGCCATCTCCCTCCTTGGAGAATCAGCACCTTTAACCTCCTGTTCCGTACAGGTTGCAATTTGTCCTGAGGATGAACGGGAAGAGGGGGAACAGATGAGAGACTAGCTCTAGGTGTTGGGACAGGCACAGGTCACTCTATTTTCCCATCAGGAAGTAGAATTAAGCACAAGCTCAGCCTGCCCCCCAGAACCAGAAGAGGGCCTGAAGCAATCCTGCGCTTTTGCGGCCAGCTCCCAAAAAAGCGAGATGAAAAATGGAGCTCAGGGGCACTGCAATTCACAAACCTGCAGAGTTTTAAATGATACCTCTCGTCCACAAATATATTAAGGGAAGGCAACGAAGAGGCTTTGAATGCAAGGCAGAATTGCAGGAAACAGATTTCAGGAGGTAGATTCGAATCGCCTTGAAAGCACATGAAAAGCGGCAAAACGTGGACAATGATGCCCTTGGCCAAAAAGGGCGTATGCGTTTTTTCCTGAATATATTCAGGAAAAAACGCATACGCCCTTTTTGGCCAACCAAGCAACCTGGAAAGGCAAATCAGCGCTCCAAAGAAGTCTCGCTTCCCAGCGGGCAAAAGGGCCATGCGGAAAAAAGTGTCCAAACCAGAAGTGCAGGACCGGCCATGGAGAAATGGGAGCCTTGCTACGCTGATGGGTGGGATGTAAATTGCCAACAGCCACTCTGGAGAAGTGTACGGTGTGTTCTGAAACATCTAAAAAACACAGCTTGGAGAGCATAGGGCACTTCCACTCATGGGCGTATAAATTGGGAAAACTAAAAATCAGCAAGACACAGGCACCCCAAAGTTTAGGGCTGCTCTGTTGACAAGAACCCCCACTTCATTACACCTTAAATATCCTAGGAAAGAGAAAAATGGATAAAGAAGTTGTGGTCCTCATGTACAATGGAATATCACTCAGCCATGAAATCAACGTCATAAGGCTAGTAGCAGCACGATGAGTGGATTTAGGTACGACGATTCTAAGTGAAATAAGTCACACAGAAAAAGACACTTATCATAAGATATCACTTCTAGAGGGAATGTAAAAACCGCTACACTTGAACTGAATTACAAAACAGAACAGAGTCACACGTTTAGAAAACACACTATGGCTGCTGAACGGGCAAGGTGAGGTGGGGTGATGCATAAAACAAGGGTTTCAAATTAGCTCAGATACCGTTCCATAAACCCAATATGTAAGAGACAAGACCTATTCCTTTTTCAGTGAACTGGACTCAACACCCCCTATTCACCGCACAAGAATATATCTGACTAGTAAGAATCTTCAAACCTATGTATTGATATCTCTCTGTAAGTGAGTCAAGGGGGTGTAAAGCGGCATAAACACAGCCGTGAAAAGCAGCTAAACCCCATTATAAAAATAAATTACTTTTCAAAACCCGTGAAACAAAGACAGAGAAAGAGAGAGAAATTCTTACAAAATTCGTTCAGGGGCTGTGATGCAACCTGGATTGAACATATCTAGACTCACAGCTGATTGAGACATAAGGGTGGACACTCTTGGGGCTGAGAGGTTCGGTGAGGTTGGGTGAGCCAACGCAGACCCTTTCAAGTAATACTGCATGGTACCCATCCCAAGGGTCCCAAATCTCCAGGTTCAAGGGCATCTTCCTACGTCGAAAACAGGCATGAGAAACCCAGAAGATGGTACACCGTGTGATCGGGAAAGGTTTCTAAAACGCACCTCATTTCTCAACTCCTTTGCTCGGGTTCGCCATTCCAGCCGATTTACTAGCCATCTCCCTCCTTGGAGAATCAGCACCTTTAACCTCCTGTTCCGTACAGGTTGCAATTTGTCCTGAGGATGAACGGGAAGAGGGGGAACCAATGAGAGACTAGCTCTAGGTGTTGGGAGAAGCACAGGTCACTCTATTTTCCCATCAGGAAGAAGAATAAAGCACAAGCTCAGCCTGCCCCCCAGAACCAGAAGAGGGCCTGAAGCAATCCTGCGCTTTTGCGGCCAGCTCCCAAAAAAGCGAGATGAAAAATGGAGCTCAGGGGCACTGCAATTCACAAACCTGCAGAGTTTTAAATGATACCTCTCTTCCACAAATATATTAAGGGAAGGCAACGAAGAGGCTTTGAAAGCAAGGCAGAATTGCAGGAAACAGATTTCAGGAGGTAGATTCGAATCGCCTTGAAAGCACATGAAAAGCGGCAAAACGTGGACAATGATGCCCTTGGCCAAAAAGGGCGTATGCGTTTTTTCCTGAATATATTCAGGAAAAAATGCATACGCCCTTTTTGGCCAACCAAGCAACCTGGAAAGGCAAATCAGCGCTCCAAAGAAGTCTCGCTTCCCAGCGGGCAAAAGGGCCATGCGGAAAAAAGTGTCCAAACCAGAAGTGCAGGACCGGCCATGGAGAAATGGGAGCCTTGCTACGCTGATGGGTGGGATGTAAATTGCCAACAGCCACTCTGGAGAAGTGTACGGTGTGTTCTGAAACATCTAAAAAACACAGCTTGGAGAGCATAGGGCACTTCCACTCATGGGCGTATAAATTGGGAAAACTAAAAATCAGCAAGACACAGGCACCCCAAAGTTTAGGGCTGCTCTGTTGACAAGAACCCCCACTTCATTACACCTTAAATATCCTAGGAAAGAGAAAAATGGATAAAGAAGTTGTGGTCCTCATGTACAATGGAATATCACTCAGCCATGAAATCAACGTCATAAGGCTAGTAGCAGCACGATGAGTGGATTTAGGTACGACGATTCTAAGTGAAATAAGTCACACAGAAAAAGACACTTATCATAAGATATCACTTCTAGAGGGAATGTAAAAACCGCTACACTTGAACTGAATTACAAAACAGAACAGAGTCACACGTTTAGAAAACACACTATGGCTGCTGAACGGGCAAGGTGAGGTGGGGTGATGCATAAAACAAGGGTTTCAAATTAGCTCAGATACCGTTCCATAAACCCAATATGTAAGAGACAAGACCTATTCCTTTTTCAGTGAACTGGACTCAACACCCCCTATTCACCGCACAAGAATATATCTGACTAGTAAGAATCTTCAAACCTATGTATTGATATCTCTCTGTAAGTGAGTCAAGGGGGTGTAAAGCGGCATAAACACAGCCGTGAAAAGCAGCTAAACCCCATTATAAAAATAAATTACTTTTCAAAACCCGTGAAACAAAGACAGAGAAAGAGAGAGAAATTCTTACAAAATTCGTTCAGGGGCTGTGATGCAACCTGGATTGAACATATCTAGACCCACAGCTGATTGAGACATAAGGGTGGACACTCTTGGGGCTGAGAGGTTCGGTGAGGTTGGGTGAGCCAACGCAGACCCTTTCAAGTAATACTGCATGGTACCCATCCCAAGGGTCCCAAATCTCCAGGTTCAAGGGCATCTTCCTACGTCGAAAACAGGCATGAGAAACCCAGAAGATGGTACACCGTGTGATCGGGAAAGGTTTCTAAAACGCACCTCATTTCTCAACTCCTTGGCTCGGGTTCGCCATTCCAGCCGATTTACTAGCCATCTCCCTCCTTGGAGAATCAGCACCTTTAACCTCCTGTTCCGTACAGGTTGCAATTTGTCCTGAGGATGAACGGGAAGAGGGGGAACAGATGAGAGACTAGCTCTAGGTGTTGGGACAGGCACAGGTCACTCTATTTTCCCATCAGGAAGAAGAATTAAGCACAAGCTCAGCCTGCCCCCCAGAACCAGAAGAGGGCCTGAAGCAATCCTGCGCTTTTGCGGCCAGCTCCCAAAAAAGCGAGATGAAAAATGGAGCTCAGGGGCACTGCAATTCACAAACCTGCAGAGTTTTAAATGATACCTCTCTTCCACAAATATATTAAGGGAAGGCAACGAAGAGGCTTTGAAAGCAAGGCAGAATTGCAGGAAACAGATTTCAGGAGGTAGATTCGAATCGCCTTGAAAGCACATGAAAAGCGGCAAAACGTGGACAATGATGCCCTTGGCCAAAAAGGGCGTATGCGTTTTTTCCTGAATATATTCAGGAAAAAACGCATACGCCCTTTTTGGCCAACCAAGCAACCTGGAAAGGCAAATCAGCGCTCCAAAGAAGTCTCGCTTCCCAGCGGGCAAAAGGGCCATGCGGAAAAAAGTGTCCAAACCAGAAGTGCAGGACCGGCCATGGAGAAATGGGAGCCTTGCTACGCTGATGGGTGGGATGTAAATTGCCAACAGCCACTCTGGAGAAGTGTACGGTGTGTTCTGAAACATCTAAAAAACACAGCTTGGAGAGCATAGGGCACTTCCACTCATGGGCGTATAAATTGGGAAAACTAAAAATCAGCAAGACACAGGCACCCCAAAGTTTAGGGCTGCTCTGTTGACAAGAACCCCCACTTCATTACACCTTAAATATCCTAGGAAAGAGAAAAATGGATAAAGAAGTTGTGGTCCTCATGTACAATGGAATATCACTCAGCCATGAAATCAACGTCATAAGGCTAGTAGCAGCACGATGAGTGGATTTAGGTACGACGATTCTAAGTGAAATAAGTCACACAGAAAAAGACACTTATCATAAGATATCACTTCTAGAGGGAATGTAAAAACCGCTACACTTGAACTGAATTACAAAACAGAACAGAGTCACACGTTTAGAAAACACACTATGGCTGCTGAACGGGAAAGGTGAGGTGGGGTGATGCATAAAACAAGGGTTTCAAATTAGCTCAGATACCGTTCCATAAACCCAATATGTAAGAGACAAGACCTATTCCTTTTTCAGTGAACTGGACTCAACACCCCCTATTCACCGCACAAGAATATATCTGACTAGTAAGAATCTTCAAACCTATGTATTGATATCTCTCTGTAAGTGAGTCAAGTTGGTGTAAAGCGGCATAAACACAGCCGGGAAAAGCAGCTAAACCCCATTATAAAAATAAATTACTTTTCAAAACCCGTGAAACAAAGACAGTGAAAGAGAGAGAAATTCTTACAAAATTCGTTCAGGGGCTGTGATGCAACCTGGATTGACCATATCTAGACCCACAGCTGATTGAGACATAAGGGTGGACACTCTTGGGGCTGAGAGGTTCGGTGAGGTTGGGTGAGCCAACGCAGACCCTTTCAAGTAATACTGCATGGTACCCATCCCATGGGTCCCAAATCTCCAGGTTCAAGGGCATCTTCCTACATCGAAAACAGGCATGAGAAACCCAGAAGATGGTACACCGTGTGATCGGGAAAGGTTTCTAAAACGCACCTCATTTATCATCTCCTTGGCTCGGGTTCGCCATTCCAGCCGATTTACTAGCTATCTCCCTCCTTGGAGAATCAGCACCTTTAACCTCCTGTTCCGTACAGGTTGCAATTTGTCCTGAGGATGAACGGGAAGAGGGGGAACCAATGAGAGACTAGCTCTAGGTGTTGGGAGAGGCACAGGTCACTCTATTTTCCCATCAGGAAGAAGAATTAAGCACAAGCTCAGCCTGCCCCCCAGAACCAGAAGAGGGCCTGAAGCAATCCTGCGCTTTTGCGGCCAGCTCCCAAAAAAGCGAGATGAAAAATGGAGCTCAGGGGCACTGCAATTCACAAACCTGCAGAGTTTTAAATGATACCTCTCGTCCACAAATATATTAAGGGAAGGCAACGAAGAGGCTTTGAAAGCAAGGCAGAATTGCAGGAAACAGATTTCAGGAGGTAGATTCGAATCGCCTTGAAAGCACATGAAAAGCGGCAAAACGTGGACAATGATGCCCTTGGCCAAAAAGGGCGTATGCGTTTTTTCCTGAATATATTCAGGAAAAAACGCATACGCCCTTTTTGGCCAACCAAGCAACCTGGAAAGGCAAATCAGCGCTCCAAAGAAGTCTCGCTTCCCAGCGGGCAAAAGGGCCATGCGGAAAAAAGTGTCCAAACCAGAAGTGCAGGACCGGCCATGGAGAAATGGGAGCCTTGCTACGCTGATGGGTGGGATGTAAATTGCCAACAGCCACTCTGGAGAAGTGTACGGTGTGTTCTGAAACATCTAAAAAACACAGCTTGGAGAGCATAGGGCACTTCCACTCATGGGCGTATAAATTGGGAAAACTAAAAATCAGCAAGACACAGGCACCCCAAAGTTTAGGGCTGCTCTGTTGACAAGAACCCCCACTTCATTACACCTTAAATATCCTAGGAAAGAGAAAAATGGATAAAGAAGTTGTGGTCCTCATGTACAATGGAATATCACTCAGCCATGAAATCAACGTCATAAGGCTAGTAGCAGCACGATGAGTGGATTTAGGTACGACGATTCTAAGTGAAATAAGTCACACAGAAAAAGACACTTATCATAAGATATCACTTCTAGAGGGAATGTAAAAACCGCTACACTTGAACTGAATTACAAAACAGAACAGAGTCACACGTTTAGAAAACACACTATGGCTGCTGAACGGGAAAGGTGAGGTGGGGTGATGCATAAAACAAGGGTTTCAAATTAGCTCAGATACCGTTCCATAAACCCAAAATGTAAGAGACAAGACCTATTCCTTTTTCAGTGAACTGGACTCAACACCCCCTATTCACCGCACAAGAATATATCTGACTAGTAAGAATCTTCAAACCTATGTATTGATATCTCTCTGTAAGTGAGTCAAGGGGGTGTAAAGCGGCATAAACACAGCCGTGAAAAGCAGCTAAACCCCATTATAAAAATAAATTACTTTTCAAAACCCGTGAAACAAAGACAGTGAAAGAGAGAGAAATTCTTACAAAATTCGTTCAGGGGCTGTGATGCAACCTGGATTGACCATATCTAGACCCACAGCTGATTGAGACATAAGGGTGGACACTCTTGGGGCTGAGAGGTTCGGTGAGGTTGGGTGAGCCAACGCAGACCCTTTCAAGTAATACTGCATGGTACCCATCCCATGGGTCCCAAATCTCCAGGTTCAAGGGCATCTTCCTACATCGAAAACAGGCATGAGAAACCCAGAAGATGGTACACCGTGTGATCGGGAAAGGTTTCTAAAACGCACCTCATTTCTCATCTCCTTGGCTCGGGTTCGCCATTCCAGCCGATTTATTAGCCATCTCCCTCCTTGGAGAATCAGCACCTTTAACCTCCTGTTCCGTACAGGTTGCAATTTGTCCTGAGGATGAACGGGAAGAGGGGGAACCAATGAGAGACTAGCTCTAGGTGTTGGGAGAGGCACAGGTCACTCTATTTTCCCATCAGGAAGAAGAATTAAGCACAAGCTCAGCCTGCCCCCCAGAACCAGAAGAGGGCCTGAAGCAATCCTGCGCTTTTGCGGCCAGCTCCCAAAAAAGCGAGATGAAAAATGGAGCTCAGGGGCACTGCAATTCACAAACCTGCAGAGTTTTAAATGATACCTCTCTTCCACAAATATATTAAGGGAAGGCAACGAAGAGGCTTTGAAAGCAAGGCAGAATTGCAGGAAACAGATTTCAGGAGGTAGATTCGAATCGCCTTGAAAGCACATGAAAAGCGGCAAAACGTGGACAATGATGCCCTTGGCCAAAAAGGGCGTATGCGTTTTTTCCTGAATATATTCAGGAAAAAACGCATACGCCCTTTTTGGCCAACCAAGCAACCTGGAAAGGCAAATCAGCGCTCCAAAGAAGTCTCGCTTCCCAGCGGGCAAAAGGGCCATGCGGAAAAAAGTGTCCAAACCAGAAGTGCAGGACCGGCCATGGAGAAATGGGAGCCTTGCTACGCTGATGGGTGGGATGTAAATTGCCAACAGCCACTCTGGAGAAGTGTACGGTGTGTTCTGAAACATCTAAAAAACACAGCTTGGAGAGCATAGGGCACTTCCACTCATGGGCGTATAAATTGGGAAAACTAAAAATCAGCAAGACACAGGCACCCCAAAGTTTAGGGCTGCTCTGTTGACAAGAACCCCCACTTCATTACACCTTAAATATCCTAGGAAAGAGAAAAATGGATAAAGAAGTTGTGGTCCTCATGTACAATGGAATATCACTCAGCCATGAAATCAACGTCATAAGGCTAGTAGCAGCACGATGAGTGGATTTAGGTACGACGATTCTAAGTGAAATAAGTCACACAGAAAAAGACACTTATCATAAGATATCACTTCGAGAGGGAATGTAAAAACCGCTACACTTGAACTGAATTACAAAACAGAACAGAGTCACACGTTTAGAAAACACACTATGGCTGCTGAACGGGAAAGGTGAGGTGGGGTGATGCATAAAACAAGGGTTTCAAATTAGCTCAGATACCGTTCCATAAACCCAATATGTAAGAGACAAGACCTATTCCTTTTTCAGTGAACTGGACTCAACACCCCCTATTCACCGCACAAGAATATATCTGACTAGTAAGAATCTTCAAACCTATGTATTGATATCTCTCTGTAAGTGAGTCAAGTTGGTGTAAAGCGGCATAAACACAGCCGTGAAAAGCAGCTAAACCCCATTATAAAAATAAATTACTTTTCAAAACCCGTGAAACAAAGACAGTGAAAGAGAGAGAAATTCTTACAAAATTCGTTCAGGGGCTGTGATGCAACCTGGATTGACCATATCTAGACCCACAGCTGATTGAGACATAAGAGTGGACACTCTTGGGGCTGAGAGGTTCGGTGAGGTTGGGTGAGCCAACGCAGACCCTTTCAAGTAATACTGCATGGTACCCATCCCATGGGTCCCAAATCTCCAGGTTCAAGAGCATCTTCCTACATCGAAAACAGGCATGAGAAACCCAGAAGATGGTACACCGTGTGATCGGGAAAGGTTTCTAAAACGCACCTCATTTCTCATCTCCTTGGCTCGGGTTCGCCATTCCAGCCGATTTACTAGCCATCTCCCTCCTTGGAGAATCAGCACCTTTAACCTCCTGTTCCGTACAGGTTGCAATTTGTCCTGAGGATGAACGGGAAGAGGGGGAACCAATGAGAGACTAGCTCTAGGTGTTGGGAGAGGCACAGGTCACTCTATTTTCCCATCAGGAAGAAGAATTAAGCACAAGCTCAGCCTGCCCCCCAGAACCAGAAGAGGGCCTGAAGCAATCCTGCGCTTTTGCGGCCAGCTCCCAAAAAAGCGAGATGAAAAATGGAGCTCAGGGGCACTGCAATTCACAAACCTGCAGAGTTTTAAATGATACCTCTCTTCCACAAATATATTAAGGGAAGGCAACGAAGAGGCTTTGAAAGCAAGGCAGAATTGCAGGAAACAGATTTCAGGAGGTAGATTCGAATCGCCTTGAAAGCACATGAAAAGCGGCAAAACGTGGACAATGATGCCCTTGGCCAAAAAGGGCGTATGCGTTTTTTCCTGAATATATTCAGGAAAAAACGCATACGCCCTTTTTGGCCAACCAAGCAACCTGGAAAGGCAAATCAGCGCTCCAAAGAAGTCTCGCTTCCCAGCGGGCAAAAGGGCCATGCGGAAAAAAGTGTCCAAACCAGAAGTGCAGGACCGGCCATGGAGAAATGGGAGCCTTGCTACGCTGATGGGTGGGATGTAAATTGCCAACAGCCACTCTGGAGAAGTGTACGGTGTGTTCTGAAACATCTAAAAAACACAGCTTGGAGAGCATAGGGCACTTCCACTCATGGGCGTATAAATTGGGAAAACTAAAAATCAGCAAGACACAGGCACCCCAAAGTTTAGGGCTGCTCTGTTGACAAGAACCCCCACTTCATTACACCTTAAATATCCTAGGAAAGAGAAAAATGGATAAAGAAGTTGTGGTCCTCATGTACAATGGAATATCACTCAGCCATGAAATCAACGTCATAAGGCTAGTAGCAGCACGATGAGTGGATTTAGGTACGACGATTCTAAGTGAAATAAGTCACACAGAAAAAGACACTTATCATAAGATATCACTTCTAGAGGGAATGTAAAAACCGCTACACTTGAACTGAATTACAAAACAGAACAGAGTCACACGTTTAGAAAACACACTATGGCTGCTGAACGGGAAAGGTGAGGTGGGGTGATGCATAAAACAAGGGTTTCAAATTAGCTCAGATACCGTTCCATAAACCCAATATGTAAGAGACAAGACCTATTCCTTTTTCAGTGAACTGGACTCAACACCCCCTATTCACCGCACAAGAATATATCTGACTAGTAAGAATCTTCAAACCTATGTATTGATATCTCTCTGTAAGTGAGTCAAGTTGGTGTAAAGCGGCATAAACACAGCCGTGAAAAGCAGCTAAACCCCATTATAAAAATAAATTACTTTTCAAAACCCGTGAAACAAAGACAGTGAAAGAGAGAGAAATTCTTACAAAATTCGTTCAGGGGCTGTGATGCAACCTGGATTGACCATATCTAGACCCACAGCTGATTGAGACATAAGGGTGGACACTCTTGGGGCTGAGAGGTTCGGTGAGGTTGGGTGAGCCAACGCAGACCCTTTCAAGTAATACTGCATGGTACCCATCCTATGGGTCCCAAATCTCCAGGTTCAAGGGCATCTTCCTACATCGAAAACAGGCATGAGAAACCCAGAAGATGGTACACCGTGTGATCGGGAAAGGTTTCTAAAACGCACCTCATTTCTCATCTCCTTGGCTCGGGTTCGCCATTCCAGCCGATTTACTAGCCATCTCCCTCCTTGGAGAATCAGCACCTTTAACCTCCTGTTCCGTACAGGTTGCAATTTGTCCTGAGGATGAACGGGAAGAGGGGGAAACAATGAGAGACTAGCTCTAGGTGTTGGGACAGGCACAGGTCACTCTATTTTCCCATCAGGAAGAAGAATTAAGCACAAGCTCAGCCTGCCCCCCAGAACCAGAAGAGGGCCTGATGCAATCCTGCGCTTTTGCGGCCAGCTGCCAAAAAAGCGAGTTGAAAAATGGAGCTCAGGGGCCCTGCTTTTCACAAATCTGCAGAGTTTTAAATGACACCTCTCATCCACAAATATATTAAGGGAAGGCAACGAAGAGGCTTTGAAAGCAAGGCAGAATTGCAGGAAACAGATTTCAGGAGGTAGATTCGAATCGCCTTGAAAGCACATGAAAAGCGGCAAAACGTGGACAATGATGCCCTTGGCCAAAAAGGGCGTATGCGTTTTTTCCTGAATATATTCAGGAAAAAACGCATACGCCCTTTTTGGCCAACCAAGCAACCTGGAAAGGCCAATCAGCGCTCCAAAGAAGTCTCGCTTCCCAGCGGGCAAAAGGGCCATGCGGAAAAAAGTGTCCAAACCAGAAATGCAGGACCAGCCATGGAGAAATGGGAGCCTTGCTACGCTGATGGGTGGGATGTAAATTGCCAACAGCCACTCTGGAGAAGTGTACGGTGTGTTCTGAAACATCTAAAAAACACAGCTTGGAGAGCATAGGGCACTTCCACTCATGGGCGTATAAATTGGGAAAACTAAAAATCAGCAAGACACAGGCACCCCAAAGTTTAGGGCTGCTCTGTTGACAAGAACCCCCACTTCATTACACCTTAAATATCCTAGGAAAGAGAAAAATGGATAAAGAAGTTGTGGTCCTCATGTACAATGGAATATCACTCAGCCATGAAATAAACGTCATAAGGCTAGTAGCAGCACGATGAGTGGATTTAGGTACGACGATTCTAAGTGAAATAAGTCACACAGATAAAGACACTTATCCTAAGATATCACTTATAGAGGGAATGTAAAAACCGCTACACTTGAACTGAATTGCAAAACAGAACAGAGTCACACGTTTAGGAAACACACTATGGCTGCTGAACGGGAAAGGTGAGGTGGGGTGATGCATAAAACAAGGGTTTCAAATTAGCTCAGATACCATTCCATAAACCCAATATGTAATAGACAAGACCTATTCCTTGCTCAGTGAACTGGACTCAACACCCCCTATTCACCGCACAAGAATATATCTGACTAGTAAGAATCTTCAAACCTATGTATTGATATCTCTCTGTAAGTGAGTCAAGGGGGTGTAAAGCGGCATAAACACAGCCGTGAAAAGCAGCTAAACCCCATTATAAAAATAAATTACTTTTAAAAACCCGTGAAACAAAGACAGTGAAAGAGAGAGAAATTCTTACAAAATTCGTTCAGGGGCTGTGATGCAACCTGGATTGACCATATCTAGACCCACAGCTGATTGAGACATAAGGGTGGACACTCTTGGGGCTGAGAGGTTCGGTGAGGTTGGGTGAGCCAGCACAAACCCTTTCAAGTAATACTGCATGGTACCCATCCCATGGGTCCCAAATCTCCAGGTTCAAGGGCGTCTTCCTACAACGAAAACAGGCATGAGAAACCCAGAAGATGGTACACCGTGTGATCGGGAAAGGTTTCTAAAACGCACCTCATTTCTCATCTCCTTTGCTCGGGTTCGCCATTCCAGCCGATTTACTAGCCATCTCCCTCCTTGGAGAATCAGCACCTTTAACCTCCTGTTCCGTACAGGTTGCAATTTGTCCTGAGGATGAACGGGAAGAGCGGGAAACAATGAGAGACTAGCTCTAGGTGTTGGGACAGGCACAGGTCCCTCTATTTTCCCATCAGGAAGAAGAATTAAGCACAAGCTCAGCCTGCCCCCCAGAACCAGAAGAGGGCCTGATGCAATCCTGCGCTTCTGCGGCCAGCTGCCAAAAAAGCGAGTTGAAAAATGGAGCTCAGGGGCCCTGCAATTCACAAATCTGCAGAGTTTTAAATGACACCTCTCATCCACAAATATATTAAGGGAAGGCAACGAAGAGGCTTTGAAAGCAAGGCAGAATTGCAGGAAACAGATTTCAGGAGGTAGATTCGAATCGCCTTGAAAGCACATGAAAAGCGGCAAAACGTGGACAATGATGCCCTTGGCCAAAAAGGGCGTATGCGTTTTTTCCTGAATATATTCAGGAAAAAACGCATACGCCCTTTTTGGCCAACCAAGCAACCTGGAAAGGCCAATCAGCGCTCCAAAGAAGTCTCGCTTCCCAGCGGGCAAAAGGGCCATGCGGAAAAAAGTGTCCAAACCAGAAATGCAGGACCGGCCATGGAGAAATGGGAGCCTTGCTACGCTGATGGGTGGGATGTAAATTGCCAACAGCCACTCTGGAGAAGTGTACGGTGTGTTCTGAAACATCTGAAAAACACAGCTTGGAGAGCATAGGGCACTTCCACTCATGGGCGTATAAATTGGGAAAACTAAAAATCAGCAAGACACAGGCACCCCAATGTTTAGGGCTGCTCTGTTGACAAGGACCCCCACTTCATTACACCTTAAATATCCTAGGAAAGAGAAAAATGGATAAAGAAGTTGGGGTCCTCATGTACAATGGAATATCACTCAGCCATGAAATCAACGTCATAAGGCTAGTAGAAGCACGATGAGTGGATTTAGGTACGACGATTCTAAGTGAAATAAGTCACACAGATAAAGACACTTATCCTAAGATATCACTTATAGAGGGAATGTAAAAACCGCTACACTTGAACTGAATTGCAAAACAGAACAGAGTCACACGTTTAGGAAACACACTATGGCTGCTGAACGGGAAAGGTGAGGTGGGGTGATGCATAAAACAAGGGTTTCAAATTAGCTCAGATACCATTCCATAAACCCAATATGTAATAGACAAGACCTATTCCTTGCTCAGTGAACTGGACTCAACACCCCCTATTCACCGCACAAGAATATATCTGACTAGTAAGAATCTTCAAACCTATGTATTGATATCTCTCTGTAAGTGAGTCAAGGGGGTGTAAAGCGGCATAAACACAGCCGTGAAAAGCAGCTAAACCCCATTATAAAAATAAATTACTTTTAAAAACCCGTGAAACAAAGACAGTGAAAGAGAGAGAAATTCTTACAAAATTCGTTCAGGGGCTGTGATGCAACCTGGATTGACCATATCTAGACCCACAGCTGATTGAGACATAAGGGTGGACACTCTTGGGGCTGAGAGGTTCGGTGAGGTTGGGTGAGCCAACGCAGACCCTTTCAAGTAATACTGCATGGTACCCATCCCATGGGTCCCAAATCTCCAGGTTCAAGGGCATCTTCCTACATCGAAAACAGGCATGAGAAACCCAGAAGATGGTACACCGTGTGATCGGGAAAGGTTTCTAAAACGCACCTCATTTCTCATCTCCTTTGCTCGGGTTCGCCATTCCAGCCGATTTACTAGCCATCTCCCTCCTTGGAGAATCAGCACCTTTAACCTCCTGTTCCGTACAGGTTGCAATTTGTCCTGAGGATGAACGGGAAGAGGGGGAACCAATGAGAGACTAGCTCTAGGTGTTGGGACAGGCACGGGTGACTCTATTTTCCCATCAGGAAGAAGAATTAAGCACAAGCTCAGCCTGCCCCCCAGAACCAGAAGAGGGCCTGAAGCAATCCTGCGCTTTTGCGGCCAGCTCCCAAAAAAGCGAGTTGAAAAATGGAGCTCAGGGGCACTGCAATTCACAAACCTGCAGAGTTTTAAATGATACCTCACGTCCACAAATATATTAAGGGAAGGCAACGAAGAGACTTTGAAAGCAAGGCAGAATTGCAGGAAACAGATTTCAGGAGGTAGATTCGAATCGCCTTGAAAGCACATGAAAAGCGGCAAAACGTGGACAATGATGCCCTTGGCCAAAAAGGGCGTATGCGTTTTTTCCTGAATATATTCAGGAAAAAACGCATACGCCCTTTTTGGCCAACCAAGCAACCTGGAAAGGCCAATCAGCGCTCCAAAGAAGTCTCGCTTCCCAGCGGGCAAAAGGGCCATGCGGAAAAAAGTGTCCAAACCAGAAATGCAGGACCGGTCATGGAGAAATGGGAGCCTTGCTACGCTGATGGGTGGGATGCAAATTGCCAACAGCCACTCTGGAGAAGTGTACGGTGTGTTCTGAAACATCTAAAAAACACAGCTTGGAGAGCATAGGGCACTTCCACTCATGGGCGTATAAATTGGGAAAACTAAAAATCAGCAAGACACAGGCACCCCAAAGTTTAGGGCTGCTCTGTTGACAAGAACCCCCACTTCATTACACCTTAAATATCCTAGGAAAGAGAAAAATGGATAAAGAAGTTGTGGTCCTCATGTACAATGGAATATCACTCAGCCATGAAATCAACGTCATAAGGCTAGTAGCAGAACGATGAGTGGATTTAGGTACGACGATTCTAAGTGGAGTAAGTCACACAGAAAAAGACACTTATCATAAGATATCACTTATAGAGGGAATGTAAAAACCGCTACACTTGAACTGAATTACAAAACAGAACAGAGTCACACGTTTAGGAACACACTATGGCTGCTGAACGGGCAAGGTGAGGTGGGGTGATGCATAAAACAAGGGTTTCAAATTAGCTCAGATACCGTTCCATAAACCCAATATGTAAGAGACAAGACCTATTCCTTTTTCAGTGAACTGGACTCAACACCCCCTATTCACCGCACAAGAATATATCTGACTAGTAAGAATCTTCAAACCTATGTATTGATATCTCTCTGTAAGTGAGTCAAGGGGGTGTAAAGCGGCATAAACACGGCCGTGAAAAGCAGCTAAACCCCATTATAAAAATAAATTACTTTTCAAAACCCGTGAAACAAAGACAGTGAAAGAGAGAGAAATTCTTCCAAAATTCGTTCAGGGGCTGTGATGCAACCTGGATTGACCATATCCAGACCCACAGCTGATTGAGACATAAGGGTGGACACTCTTGGGGCTGAGAGGTTCGGTGAGGTTGGGTGAGCCAACGCAGACCCTTTCAAGTAATACTGCATGGTACCCATCCCATGGGTCCCAAACCTCCAGGTTCAAGGGCATCTTCCTACGTCGAAAACAGGCATGAGAAACCCAGAAGATGGTACACCGTGTGATCGGGAAAGGTTTCTAAAACGCACCTCATTTCTCATCTCCTTGGCTCGGGTTCGCCATTCCAGCCGATTTACTAGCCATCTCCCTCCTTGGAGAATCAGCACCTTTAACCTCCTGTTCCGTACAGGTTGCAATTTGTCCTGAGGATGAACGGGAAGAGGGGGAACCAAAGAGAGACTAGCTCTAGGTGTTGGGACAGGCACAGGTCACTCTATTTTCCCATCAGGAAGAAGAATTAAGCACAAGCTCAGCCTGCCCCCCAGAACCAGAAGAGGGCCTGAAGCAATCCTGCGCTTTTGCGGCCAGCTCCCAAAAAAGCGACTTGAAAAATGGAGCTCAGGGGCACTGCAATTCACAACCCTGCAGAGTTTTAAATGATAACTCTCGTCCACAAATATATTAAGGGAAGGCAACGAAGAGGCTTTGAAAGCAAGGCAGAATTGCAGGAAACAGATTTCAGGAGGTAGATTCGAATCGCCTTGAAAGCACATGAAAAGCGGCAAAACGTGGACAATGATGCCCTTGGCCAAAAAGGGCGTATGCGTTTTTTCCTGAATATATTCAGGAAAAAACGCATACGCCCTTTTTGGCCAACCAAGCAACCTGGAAAGGCAAATCAGCGCTCCAAAGAAGTCTCGCTTCCCAGCGGGCAAAAGGGCCATGCGGAAAAAAGTGTCCAAACCAGAAGTGCAGGACCGGCCATGGAGAAATGGGAGCCTTGCTACGCTGATGGGTGGGATGTAAATTGCCAACAGCCACTCTGGAGAAGTGTACGGTGTGTTCTGAAACATCTAAAAAACACAGCTTGGAGAGCATAGGGCACTTCCACTCATGGGCATATAAATTGGGAAAACTAAAAATCAGCAAGACACAGGCACCCCAAAGTTTAGGGCTGCTCTGTTGACAAGAACCCCCACTTCATTACACCTTAAATATCCTAGGAAAGAGAAAAATGGATAAAGAAGTTGTGGTCCTCATGTACAATGGAATATCACTCAGCCATGAAATCAACGTCATAAGGCTAGTAGCAGCACGATGAGTGGATTTAGGTACGACGATTCTAAGTGAAATAAGTCACACAGAAAAAGACACTTATCATAAGATATCACTTCAAGAGGGAATGTAAGAACCGCTACACTTGAACTTAATTACAAAACAGAACAGAGTCACACGTTTAGGAAACACACTATGGCTGCTGAACGGGAAAGGTGAGGTGGGGTGATGCATAAAACAAGGGTTTCAAATTAGCTCTGATACCGTTCCATAAACCCAATATGTAAGAGACAAGACCTATTCCTTGCTCAGTGAACTGGACTCAACACCCCCTATTCACCGCACAAGAATATATCTGACTAATAAGAATCTTTAAACCTATGTATTGATATCTCTCTGTAAGTGAGTCAAGGGGGTGTAAAGCGGCATAAACACAGCCGTGAAAAGCAGCTATACCCCATTATAAAAATAAATTACTTTTCAAAACCCGTGCAACAAAGACAGTGAAAGAGAGAGAAATTCTTACAAAATTCGTTCAGGAGCTGTGATGCAACCTGGATTGACCATATCTAGACCCACAGCTGATTGAGACATAAGGGTGGACACTCTTGGGGCTGAGAGGTTCGGTGAGGTTGGGTGAGCCAACGCAGACCCTTTCAAGTAATACTGCATGGTACCCATCCCATGGGTCCCAAATCTCCAGGTTCAAGGGCATCTTCCTACGTCGAAAACAGGCATGAGAAACCCAGAAGATGGTACACCGTGTGATCGGGAAAGGTTTCTAAAACGCACCTCATTTCTCATCTCCTTTGCTCGGGTTCGCCATTCCAGCCGATTTACTAGCCATCTCCCTCCTTGGAGAATCAGCACCTTTAACCTCCTGTTCCGTACAGGTTGCAATTTGTCCTGAGGATGAACGGGAAGAGGGGGAACCAATGAAAGACTAGCTCTAGGTGTTGGGACAGGCACAGGTCACTCTATTTTCCCATCAGGAAGAAGAATTAAGCACAAGCTCAGCCTGCCCCCCAGAACCAGAAGAGGGCCTGAAGCAATCCTGCGCTTTTGCGGCCAGCTCCCAAAAAAGCGAGTTGAAAAATGGAGCTCAGGGGCACTGCAATTCACAAACCTGCAGAGTTTTAAATGATACCTCTCGTCCACAAATATATTAAGGGAAGGCAACAAAGAGGCTTTGAAAGCAAGGCAGAATTGCAGGAAACAGATTTCAGGAGGTAGATTCGAATCGCCTTGAAAGCACATGAAAAGCGGCCAAACGTGTACAATGATGCCCTTGGCCAAAAAGGGCGTATGCGTTTTTTCCTGAATATATTCAGGAAAAAACGCATACGCACTTTTTGGCCAACCAAGCAACCTGGAAAGGCAAATCAGCGCTCCAATGAAGTCTGGCTTCCCAGCGGGCAAAAGGGCCATGCGGAAAAAAGTGTCCAAACCACAAATGCAGGACCGGCCATGGAGAAATGAGAGCCTTGCTACGCTGATGGGTGGGATGTAAATTGCCAACAGCCACTCTGGAGAAGTGTACGGTGCGTTCTGAAACATCTAAAAAACACAGCTTGGAGAGCATAGGGCACTTCCACTCATGGGCGTATATATTGGGAAAACTAAAAATCAGCAAGACACAGGCACCCCAAAGTTTAGGGCTGCTCTGTTGACAAGAACCCCCACTTCATTACACCTTAAATATCCTAGGAAAGAGAAAAATGGATAAAGAAGTTGTGGTCCTCATGTATAATGGAATATCACTTAGCCATGAAATCAACGTCATAAGGCTAGTAGCAGCACGATGAGTGGATTTAGGTACGACGATTCTAAGTGAAATAAGTCACACAGAAAAAGACACTTATCCTAAGATATCACTTATAGAGGGAATGTAAAAACCGCTACACTTGAACTGAATTGCAAAACAGAAGAGAGTCACACATTTAGGAAACACACTATGGCTGCTGAACGGGAAAGGGGAGGTGGGGTGATGCATACAAGAAGGGTTTCAAATTAGCTCTGATACCGTTCCATAAACCCAATATGTAATAGACAAGACCTACCCCTTGCTCAGTGAACTGGACTTAACACCCCCTATTCACCGCACAAGAATATATCTGACTAGAAAGAATCTTCAAACCTGTGTATTGATATCTCTCTGTAAGTGAGTCAAGGGGGTGTAAAGCGGCATAAACACAGCCGTGAAAAGCAGCTAAACCCCATTATAAAAATAAATTACTTTTCAAAACCCGTGCAACAAAGACAGTGAAAGAGAGAGAAATTCTTACAAAATTCGTTCAGGGGCTGTGATGCAACCTGGATTGACCATATCTAGACCCACAGCTGATTGAGACTTAAGCGTGGACACTCTTGGGGCTGAGAGGTTCGGTGAGGTTGGGTGAGCCAACGCAGACCCTTTCAAGTAATACTGCATGGTACCCATCCCATGGGTCCCAAATCTCCAGGTTCAAGGGCATCTTCCTATGTCGAAAACAGGCATGAGAAACCCAGAAGATGGTACACCGTGTGATCGGGAAAGGTTTCTAAAATGCACCTCATTTCTCATCTCCTTTGCTCGGGTTCGCCATTCCAGCCGATTTACTAGCCATCTCCCTCCTTGGAGAATCAGCACCTTTAACCTCCTGTTCCGTACAGGTTGCAATTTGTCCTGAGGATGAACGGGAAGAGGGGGAACCAATGAGAGACTAGCTCTAGGTGTTGGGACAGGCACAGGTCACTCTATTTTCCCATCAGGAAGAAGAATTAACCACAAGCTCAGCCTGCCCCCCAGAACCAGAAGAGGGCCTGAAGCAATCCTGCGCTTTTGCGGCCAGCTCCCAAAAAAGCGAGTTGCAAAATGGAGCTCAGGGGCACTGCAATTCACAAACCTGCAGAGTTTTAAATGATACCTCTCGTCCACAAATATATTAAGGGAAGGCAACGAAGAGGCTTTGAAAGCAAGGCAGAATTGCAGGAAACAGATTTCAGGAGGTAGATTCGAATCGCCTTGAAAGCACATGAAAAGCGGCAAAACGTGGACAATGATGCCCTTGGCCAAAAAGGGCGTATGCGTTTTTTCCTGAATATATTCAGGAAAAAACGCATACGCCCTTTTTGGCCAACCAAGCAACCTGGAAAGGCCAATCAGCGCTCCAAAGAAGTCTCGCTTCCCAGCGGGCAAAAGGGCCATGCGGAAAAAAGTGTCCAAACCAGAAATGCAGGACCGGCCATGGAGAAATGGGAGCCTTGCTACGCTGATGGGTGGGATGTAAATTGCCAACAGCCACTCTGGAGAAGTGTACGGTGTGTTCTGAAACATCTAAAAAACACAGCTTGGAGAGCATAGGGCACTTCCACTCATGGGCGTATATATTGGGAAAACTAAAAATCAGCAAGACACAGGCACCCCAAAGTTTAGGGCTGCTCTGTTGACAAGAACCCCCACTTCATTACACCTTAAATATCCTAGGAAAGAGAAAAATGGATAAAGAAGTTGTGGTCCTCATGTATAATGGAATATCACTTAGCCATGAAATCAACGTCATAAGGCTAGTAGCAGCACGATGAGTGGATTTAGGTACGACGATTCTAAGTGAAATAAGTCACACAGAAAAAGACACTTATCCTAAGATATCACTTATAGAGGGAATGTAAAAACCGCTACACTTGAACTGAATTGCAAAACAGAAGAGAGTCACACATTTAGGAAACACACTATGGCTGCTGAACGGGAAAGGGGAGGTGGGGTGATGCATACAAGAAGGGTTTCAAATTAGCTCTGATACCGTTCCATAAACCCAATATGTAATAGACAAGACCTACCCCTTGCTCAGTGAACTGGACTCAACACCCCGTATTCACCGCACAAGAATATATCTGACTAGAAAGAATCTTCAAACCTGTGTATTGATATCTCTCTGTAAGTGAGTCAAGGGGGTGTAAAGCGGCATAAACACAGCCATGAAAAGCAGCTAAACCCCATTATAAAAATAAATTACTTTTCAAAACCCGTGCAACAAAGACAGTGAAAGAGAGAGAAATTCTTACAAAATTCGTTCAGGGGCTGTGATGCAACCTGGATTGACCATATCTAGACCCACAGCTGATTGAGACTTAAGCGTGGACACTCTTGGGGCTGAGAGGTTCGGTGAGGTTGGGTGAGCCAACGCAGACCCTTTCAAGTAATACTGCATGGTACCCATCCCATGGGTCCCAAATCTCCAGGTTCAAGGGCATCTTCCTATGTCGAAAACAGGCATGAGAAACCCAGAAGATGGTACACCGTGTGATCGGGAAAGGTTTCTAAAATGCACCTCATTTCTCATCTCCTTTGCTCGGGTTCGCCATTCCAGCCGATTTACTAGCCATCTCCCTCCTTGGAGAATCAGCACCTTTAACCTCCTGTTCCGTACAGGTTGCAATTTGTCCTGAGGATGAACGGGAAGAGGGGGAACCAATGAGAGACTAGCTCTAGGTGTTGGGACAGGCACAGGTCACTCTATTTTCCCATCAGGAAGAAGAATTAACCACAAGCTCAGCCTGCCCCCCAGAACCAGAAGAGGGCCTGAAGCAATCCTGCGCTTTTGCGGCCAGCTCCCAAAAAAGCGAGTTGAAAAATGGAGCTCAGGGGCACTGCAATTCACAAACCTGCAGAGTTTTAAATGATACCTCTCGTCCACAAATATATTAAGGGAAGGCAACGAAGAGGCTTTGAAAGTAAGGCAGAATTGCAGGAAACAGATTTCAGGAGGTAGATTCGAATCGCCTTGAAAGCACATGAAAAGCGGCAAAACGTGGACAATGATGCCCTTGGCCAAAAAGGGCCTATGCGTTTTTTCCTGAATATATTCAGGAAAAAACGCATACGCCCTTTTTGGCCAACCAAGCAACCTGGAAAGGCCAATCAGCGCTCCAAAGAAGTCTCGCTTCCCAGCGGGCAAAAGGGCCATGCGGAAAAAAGTGTCCAAACCAGAAATGCAGGACCGGCCATGGAGAAATGGGAGCCTTGCTACGCTGATGGGTGGGATGTAAATTGCCAACAGCCACTCTGGAGAAGTGTACGGTGTGTTCTGAAACATCTAAAAAACACAGCTTGGAGAGCATAGGGCACTTCCACTCATGGGCGTATATATTGGGAAAACTAAAAATCAGCAAGACACAGGCACCCCAAAGTTTAGGGCTGCTCTGTTGACAAGAACCCCCACTTCATTACACCTTAAATATCCTAGGAAAGAGAAAAATGGATAAAGAAGTTGTGGTCCTCATGTATAATGGAATATCACTTAGCCATGAAATCAACGTCATAAGGCTAGTAGCAGCACGGTGAGTGGATTTAGGTACGACGATTCTAAGTGAAATAAGTCACACAGAAAAAGACACTTATCCTAAGATATCACTTATAGAGGGAATGTAAAAACCGCTACACTTGAACTGAATTGCAAAACAGAAGAGAGTCACACATTTAGGAAACACACTATGGCTGCTGAACGGGAAAGGGGAGGTGGGGTGATGCATACAAGAAGGGTTTCAAATTAGCTCTGATACCGTTCCATAAACCCAATATGTTATAGACAAGACCTACCCCTTGCTCAGTGAACTGGACTCAACACCCCCTATTCACCGCACAAGAATATATCTGACTAGAAAGAATCTTCAAACCTGTGTATTGATATCTCTCTGTAAGTGAGTCAAGGGGGTGTAAAGCGGCATAAACACAGCCATGAAAAGCAGCTAAACCCCATTATAAAAATAAATTACTTTTCAAAACCCGTGCAACAAAGACAGTGAAAGAGAGAGAAATTCTTACAAAATTCGTTCAGGGGCTGTGATGCAACCTGGATTGACCATATCTAGACCCACAGCTGATTGAGACTTAAGCGTGGACACTCTTGGGGCTGAGAGGTTCGGTGAGGTTGGGTGAGCCAACGCAGACCCTTTCAAGTAATACTGCATGGTACCCATCCCATGGGTCCCAAATCTCCAGGTTCAAGGGCATCTTCCTATGTCGAAAACAGGCATGAGAAACCCAGAAGATGGTACACAGTGTGATCGGGAAAGGTTTCTAAAATGCACCTCATTTCTCATCTCCTTTGCTCGGGTTCGCCATTCCAGCCGATTTACTAGCCATCTCCCTCCTTGGAGAATCAGCACCTTTAACCTCCTGTTCCGTACAGGTTGCAATTTGTCCTGAGGATGAACGGGAAGAGGGGGAACCAATGAGAGACTAGCTCTAGGTGTTGGGACAGGCACAGGTCACTCTATTTTCCCATCAGGAAGAAGAATTAACCACAAGCTCAGCCTGCCCCCCAGAACCAGAAGAGGGCCTGAAGCAATCCTGCGCTTTTGCGGCCAGCTCCCAAAAAAGCGAGTTGAAAAATGGAGCTCAGGGGCACTGCAATTCACAAACCTGCAGAGTTTTAAATGATACCTCTCGTCCACAAATATATTAAGGGAAGGCAACGAAGAGGCTTTGAAAGCAAGGCAGAATTGCAGGAAACAGATTTCAGGAGGTAGATTCGAATCGCCTTGAAAGCACATGAAAAGCGGCAAAACGTGGACAATGATGCCCTTGGCCAAAAAGGGCGTATGCGTTTTTTCCTGAATATATTCAGGAAAAAACGCATACGCCCTTTTTGGCCAACCAAGCAACCTGGAAAGGCCAATCAGCGCTCCAAAGAAGTCTGGCTTCCCAGCGGGCAAAAGGGCCATGCGGAAAAAAGTGTCCAAACCAGAAATGCAGGACCGGCCATGGAGAAATGGGAGCCTTGCTACGCTGATGGGTGGGATGTAAATTGCCAACAGCCACTCTGGAGAAGTGTACGGTGTGTTCTGAAACATCTAAAAAACACAGCTTGGAGAGCATAGGGCACTTCCACTCATGGGCGTATAAATTGGGAAAACTAAAAATCAGCAAGACACAGGCACCCCAAAGTTTAGGGCTGCTCTGTTGACAAGAACCCCCACTTCATTACACCTTAAATATCCTAGGAAAGAGAAAAATGGATAAAGAAGTTGTGGTCCTCATGTACAATGGAATATCACTCAGCCATGAAATCAACGTCATAAGGCTAGTAGCAGCACGATGAGTGGATTTAGGTACGACGATTCTAAGTGAAATAAGTCACACAGAAAAAGACACTTATCATAAGATATCACTTCTAGAGGGAATGTAAAAACCGCTACACGTGAACTGAATTACAAAACAGAACAGAGTCACACGTTTAGGAAACACACTATGGCTGCTGAACGGGAAAGGTGAGGTGGGGTGATGCATAAAACAAGGGTTTCAAATTAGCTCTGATACCGTTCCATAAACCCAATATGTAAGAGACAAGACCTATTCCTTGCTCAGTGAACTGGACTCAACACCCCCTATTCACCGCACAAGAATATATCTGACTAATAAGAATCTTTAAACCTATGTATTGATATCTCTCTGTAAGTGAGTCAAGGGGGTGTAAAGCGGCATAAACACAGCCGTGAAAAGCAGCTATACCCCATTATAAAAATAAATTACTTTTCAAAACCCGTGCAACAAAGACAGTGAAAGAGAGAGAAATTCTTACAAAATTCGTTCAGGAGCTGTGATGCAACCTGGATTGACCATATCTAGACCCACAGCTGATTGAGACATAAGGGTGGACACTCTTGGGGCTGAGAGGTTCGGTGAGGTTGGGTGAGCCAACGCAGACCCTTTCAAGTAATACTGCATGGTACCCATCCCATGGGTCCCAAATCTCCAGGTTCAAGGGCATCTTCCTACGTTGAAAACAGGCATGAGAAACCCAGAAGATGGTACACCGTGTGATCGGGAAAGGTTTCTAAAACGCACCTCATTTCTCATCTCCTTTGCTCGGGTTCGCCATTCCAGCCGATTTACTAGCCATCTCCCTCCTTGGAGAATCAGCACCTTTAACCTCCTGTTCCGTACAGGTTGCAATTTGTCCTGAGGATGAACGGGAAGAGGGGGAACCAATGAGAGACTAGCTCTAGGTGTTGGGACAGGCACAGGTCACTCTATTTTCCCATCAGGAAGAAGAATTAACCACAAGCTCAGCCTGCCCCCCAGAACCAGAAGAGGGCCTGAAGCAATCCTGCGCTTTTGCGGCCAGCTCCCAAAAAAGCGAGTTGAAAAATGGAGCTCAGGGGCACTGCAATTCACAAACCTGCAGAGTTTTAAATGATACCTCTCGTCCACAAATATATTAAGGGAAGGCAACGAAGAGGCTTTGAAAGCAAGGCAGAATTGCAGGAAACAGATTTCAGGAGGTAGATTCGAATCGCCTTGAAAGCACATGAAAAGCGGCCAAACGTGGACAATGATGCCCTTGGCCAAAAAGGGCGTATGCGTTTTTTCCTGAATATATTCAGGAAAAAACGCATACGCACTTTTTGGCCAACCAAGCAACCTGGAAAGGCAAATCAGCGCTCCAATGAAGTCTGGCTTCCCAGCGGGCAAAAGGGCCATGCGGAAAAAAGTGTCCAAACCACAAATGCAGGACCGGCCATGGAGAAATGAGAGCCTTGCTACGCTGATGGGTGGGATGTAAATTGCCAACAGCCACTCTGGAGAAGTGTACGGTGCGTTCTGAAACATCTAAAAAACACAGCTTGGAGAGCATAGGGCACTTCCACTCATGGGCATATATATTGGGAAAACTAAAAATCAGCAAGACACAGGCACCCCAAAGTTTAGGGCTGCTCTGTTGACAAGCACCCCCACTTCATTACACCTTAAATATCCTAGGAAAGAGAAAAATGGATAAAGAAGTTGTGGTCCTCATGTATAATGGAATATCACTCAGCCATGAAATCAACGTCATAAGGCTAGTAGCAGCACGATGAGTGGATTTAGGTACGACGATTCTAAGTGAAATAAGTCACACAGAAAAAGACACTTATCCTAAGATATCACTTATAGAGGGAATGTAAAAATCGCTACACTTGAACTGAATTGCAAAACAGAAGAGAGTCACACATTTAGGAAACACACTATGGCTGCTGAACGGGAAAGGGGAGGTGGGGTGATGCATAAAACAAGGGTTTCAAATTAGCTCAGATACCGTTCCATAAACCCAATATGTAAGAGACAAGACCTATTCCTTTTTCAGTGAACTGGACTCAACACCCCCTATTCACCGCACAAGAATATATCTGACTAGTAAGAATCTTCAAACCTATGTATTGATATCTCTCTGTAAGTGAGTCAAGGGGGTGTAAAGCGGCATAAACACAGCCGTGAAAAGCAGCTAAACCCCATTATAAAAATAAATTACTTTTCTAAACCCGTGAAACAAAGACAGTGAAAGAGAGAGAAATTCTTACAAAATTCGTTCAGGGGCTGTGATGCAACCTGGATTGACCATATCTAGACCCACAGCTGATTGAGACATAAGGGTGGACACTCTTGGGGCTGAGAGGTTCGGTGAGGTTGGGTGAGCCAAAGAAGACCCTTTCAAGTAATACTGCATGGTACCCATCCCATGGGTCCCAAATCTCCAGGTTCAAGGGCATCTTCCTACATCGAAAACAGGCATGAGAAACCCAGAAGATGGTACACCGTGCGATTGGGAAAGGTTTCTAAAACGCACCTCATTTCTCATCTCCTTTGCTCGGGTTCGCCATTCCAGCCGATTTACTAGCCATCTCCCTCCTTGGAGAATCAGCACCTTTAACCTCCTGTTCCGTACAGGTTGCAATTTGTCCTGAGGATGAACGGGAAGAGGGGGAACCAATGAGAGACTAGCTCTAGGTGTTGGGACAGGCACAGGTCACTCTATTTTCCCATCAGGAAGAAGAATTAAGCACAAGCTCAGCCTGCCCCCCAGAACCAGAAGAGGGCCTGAAGCAATCCTGCGCTTTTGCGGCCAGCTCCCAAAAAAGCGAGATGAAAAATGGAGCTCAGGGGCACTACAATTCACAAACCTGCAGAGTTTTAAATGATACCTCTCGTCCACAAATATATTAAGGGAAGGCAACGAAGAGGCTTTGAAAGCAAGGCAGAATTGCAGGAAACTGATTTTAGGAGGTAGATTCGAATCGCCTTGAAAGCACATGAAAAGCGGCAAAACGTGGACAATGATGCCCTTGGCCAAAAAGGGCGTATGCGTTTTTTCCTGAATATATTCAGGAAAAAACGCATACGCCCTTTTTGGCCAACCAAGCAACCTGGAAAGGCAAATCAGCGCTCCAAAGAAGTCTCGCTTCCCAGCGGGCAAAAGGGCCATGCTGAAAAAGGTGTCTAAACCAGAAGTGCAGGACCGGCCATCTATAAATGGGAGCCTTGCTACGCTGATGGGTGGGATGTAAATTGCCAACAGCCACTCTGGAGAAGTGTACGGTGTGTTCTGAAACATCTAAAAAACACAGCTTGGAGAGCATAGGGCACTTCCACTCATGGGCGTATAAATTGGGAAAACTAAAAATCAGCAAGACACAGGCACCCCAAAGTTTAGGGCTGCTCTGTTGACAAGAACCCCCACTTCATTACACCTTAAATATCCTAGGAAAGAGAAAAATGGATAAAGAAGTTGTGGTCCTCATGTACAATGGAATATCACTCAGCCATGAAATCAACGTCATAAGGCTAGTAGCAGCACGATGAGTGGATTTAGGTACGACGATTCTAAGTGAAATAAGTCACACAGAAAAAGACACTTATCATAAGATATCACTTCTAGAGGGAATGTAAAAACCGCTACATTTGAACTGAATTACAAAACAGAACAGAGTCACACGTTTAGGAAACACACTATGGCTGCTGAACGGGAAAGGTGAGGTGGGGTGATACATAAAACAAGGGTTTCAAATTAGCTCAGATACCGTTCCATAAACTCAATATGTAAGAGACAAGACCTATTCCTTTTTCAGTGAACTGGACTCAACACCCCCTATTCACCGCACAAGAATATATCTGACTAGTAAGAATCTTCAAACCTATGTATTGATATCTCTCTGTAAGTGAGTCAAGGGGGTGTAAAGCGGCATAAACACAGCCGTGAAAAGCAGCTAAACCCCATTATAAAAATAAATTACTTTTCAAAACCCGTGAAACAAAGACAGTGAAAGAGAGAGAAATTCTTACAAAATTCGTTCAGGGGCTGTGATGCAACCTGGATTGACCATATCTAGACCCACAGCTGATTGAGACATAAGGGTGGACACTCTTGGGGCTGAGAGGTTCGGTGAGGTTGGGTGAGCCAACGAAGACCCTTTCAAGTAATACTGCATGGTACCCATCCCATGGGTCCCAAATCTCCAGGTTCAAGGGCATCTTCCTACATCGAAAACAGGCATGAGAAACCCAGAAGATGGTACACCGTGTGATCGGGAAAGGTTTCTAAAACGCACCTCATTTCTCATCTCCTTTGCTCGGGTTCGCCATTCCAGCCGATTTACTAGCCATCTCCCTCCTTGGAGAATCAGCACCTTTAACCTCCTGTTCCGTACAGGTTGCAATTTGTCCTGAGGATGAACGGGAAGAGGGGGAACCAATGAGAGACTAGCTCTAGGTGTTGGGACAGGCACAGGTCACTCTATTTTCCCATCAGGAAGAAGAATTAAGCACAAGCTCAGCCTGCCCCCCAGAACCAGAAGAGGGCCTGAAGCAATCCTGCGCTTTTGCGGCCAGCTCCCAAAAAAGCGAGTTGAAAAATGGAGCTCAGGGGCACTGCAATTCACAAACCTGCAGAGTTTTAAATGATACCTCTCGTCCACAAATATATTAAGGGAAGGCAACGAAGAGGCTTTGAAAGCAAGGCAGAATTGCAGGAAACAGATTTCAGGAGGTAGATTCGAATCGCCTTGAAAGCACATGAAAAGCCGCAAAACGTGGACAATGATGCCCTTGGCCAAAAAGGGCGTATGCGTTTTTTCCTGAATATATTCAGGAAAAAACGCATACGCCCTTTTTGGCCAACCAAGCAACCTGGAAAGGCAAATCAGCGCTCCAAAGAAGTCTCGCTTCCCAGCGGGCAAAAGGGCCATGCGGAAAAAAGTGTCCAAACCAGAAGTGCAGGACCGGCCATGGAGAAATGGGAGCCTTGCTACGCTGATGGGTGGGATGTAAATTGCCAACAGCCACTCTGGAGAAGTGTACGGTGTGTTCTGAAACATCTAAAAAACACAGCTTGGAGAGCATAGGGCACTTCCACTCATGGGCGTATAAGTTGGGAAAACTAAAAATCAGCAAGACACAGGCAGCCCAAAGTTTAGGGCTGCTCTGTTGACAAGAACCCCCACTTCATTACACCTTAAATATCCTAGGAAAGAGAAAAATGGATAAAGAAGTTGTGGTCCTCATGTACAATGGAATATCACTCAGCCATGAAATCAACGTCATAAGGCTAGTAGCAGCACGATGAGTGGATTTAGGTATGACGATTCTAAGTGAAATAAGTCACACAGAAAAAGACACTTATCATAAGATATCACTTCTAGAGGGAATGTAAAAACCGCTACACTTGAACTGAATTACAAAACAGAACAGAGTCACACGTTTAGAAAACACACTATGGCTGCTGAACGGGAAAGGTGAGGTGGGGTGATGCATAAAACAAGGGTTTCAAATTAGCTCAGATACAGTTCCATAAACCCAATATGTAAGAGACAAGACCTATTCCTTTTTCAGTGAATTGGACTCAACACCCCCTATTCACCGCACAAGAATATATCTGACTAGTAAGAATCTGCAAACCTATGTATTGATATCTCTCTGTAAGTGAGTCAAGGGGGTGTAAAGCGGCATAAACACAGCCGTGAAAAGCAGCTAAACCCCATTATAAAAATAAATTACTTTTCAAAACCCGTGAAACAAAGACAGTGAAAGAGAGAGAAATTCTTACAAAATTCGTTCAGGGGCTGTGATGCAACCTGGATTGACCATATCTAGACCCACAGCTGATTGAGACATAAGGGTGGACACTCTTGGGGCTGTGAGGTTCGGTGAGGTTGGGTGAGCCAACGAAGACCCTTTCAAGTAATACTGCATTGTACCCATCCCATGGGTCCCAAATCTCCAGGTTCAAGGGCATCTTCCTACATCAAAAACAGGCATGAGAAACCAAGAAGATGGTACACCGTGTGATCGGGAAAGGTTTCTAAAACGCACCTCATTTCTCATCTCCTTTGCTCGGGTTCGCCATTCCAGCCGATTTACTAGCCATCTCCCTCCTTGGAGAATCAGCACCTTTAACCTCCTGTTCCATACAGGTTGCAATTTGTCCTGAGGATGAACGGGAAGAGGGGGAACAGATGAGAGACTAGCTCTAGGTGTTGGGACAGGCACAGGTCACTCTATTTTCCCATCAGGAAGAAGAATTAAGCACAAGCTCAGCCTGCCCCCCAGAACCAGAAGAGGGCCTGAAGCAATCCTGCGCTTTTACGGCCAGCTCCCAAAAAAGCGAGTTGAAAAATGGAGCTCAGGGGCACTGCAATTCACAAACCTGCAGAGTTTTAAATGATACCTCTCGTCCACAAATATATTAAGGGAAGGCAACGAAGAGGCTTTGAAAGCAAGGCAGAATTGCAGGAAACAGATTTCAGGAGGTAGATTCGAATCGCCTTGAAAGCACCTGAAAAGCGGCCAAACGTGGACAATGATGCCCTTGGCCAAAAAGGGCCTATGCGTTTTTTCCTGAATATATTCAGGAAAAAACGCATACGCCCTTTTTGGCCAACCAAGCAACCTGGAAAGGCAAATCAGCGCTCCAAAGAAGTCTCGCTTCCCAGCGGGCAAAAGGGCCATGCGGAAAAAAGTGTCCAAACCAGAAGTGCAGGACCGGCCATGGAGAAATGGGAGCCTTGCTACGCTGATGGGTGGGATGTAAATTGCCAACAGCCACTCTGGAGAAGTGTACGGTGTGTTCTGAAACATCTAAAAAACACAGATTGGAGAGCATAGGGCACTTCCACTCATGGGCGTATAAATTGGGAAAACTAAAAATCAGCAAGACACAGGCACCCCAAAGTTTAGGGCTGCTCTGTTGACAAGAACCCCCACTTCATTACACCTTAAATATCCTAGGAAAGAGAAAAATGGATAAAGAAGTTGTGGTCCTCATGTACAATGGAATATCACTCAGCCATGAAATCAACGTCATAAGGCTAGTAGCAGCACGATGAGTGGATTTAGGTACGACGATTCTAAGTGAAATAAGTCACACAGAAAAAGACACTTATCATAAAATATCACTTCTAGAGGGAATGTAAAAACCGCTACACTTGAACTGAATTACAAAACAGAACAGAGTCACACGTTTAGAAAACACACTATGGCTGCTGAACGGGAAAGGTGAGGTGGGGTGATGCATAAAACAAGGGTTTCAAATTAGCTCAGATACCGTTCCATAAACCCAATATGTAAGAGACAAGACCTATTCCTTTTTCAGTGAACTGGACTCAACACCCCCTATTCACCGCACAAGAATATATCTGACTAGTAAGAATCTTCAAACCTATGTATTGATATCTCTCTGTAAGTGAGTCAAGGGGGTGTAAAGCGGCATAAACACAGCCGTGAAAAGCAGCTAAACCCCATTATAAAAATAAATTACTTTTCAAAACCCGTGAAACAAAGACAGTGAAAGAGATAGAAATTCTTACAAAATTCGTTCAGGGGCTGTGATGCAACCTGGATTGACCATATCTAGACCCACAGCTGATTGAGACATAAGGGTGGACACTCTTGGGGCTGAGAGGTTCGGTGAGGTTGGGTGAGCCAACGAAGACCCTTTCAAGTAATACTGCATGGTACCCATCCCATGGGTCCCAAATCTCCAGGTTCAAGGGCATCTTCCTACATCGAAAACAGGCATGAGAAACCCAGAAGATGGTACACCGTGTGATCGGGAAAGGTTTCTAAAACGCACCTCATTTCTCATCTCCTTTGCTCGGGTTCGCCATTCCAGCCGATTTACTAGCCATCTCCCTCCTTGGAGAATCAGCACCTTTAACCTCCTGTTCCGTACAGGTTGCAATTTGTCCTGAGGATGAACGGGAAGAGGGGGAACCAATGAGAGACTAGCTCTAGGTGTTGGGACAGGCACAGGTCACTCTATTTTCCCATCAGGAAGAAGAATTAAGCACAAGCTCAGCCTGCCCCCCAGAACCAGAAGAGGGCCTGATGCAATCCTGCGCTTTTGCGGCCAGCTCCCAAAAAAGCGAGTTGAAAAATGGAGCTCAGGGGCCCTGCAATTCACAAACCTGCAGAGTTTTAAATGATACCTCTCGTCCACAAATATATTAAGGGAAGGCAACGAAGAGGCTTTGAAAGCAAGGCAGAATTGCAGGAAACAGATTTCAGGAGGTAGATTCGAATCGCCTTGAAAGCACATGAAAAGCCGCAAAACGTGGACAATGATGCCCTTGGCCAAAAAGGGCCTATGCGTTTTTTCCTGAATATATTCAGGAAAAAACGCATACGCCCTTTTTGGCCAACCAAGCAACCTGGAAAGGCAAATCAGCGCTCCAAAGAAGTCTCGCTTCCCAGCGGGCAAAAGGGCCATGCGGAAAAAAGTGTCCAAACCAGAAGTGCAGGACCGGCCATGGAGAAATGGGAGCCTTGCTACGCTGATGGGTGGGATGTAAATTGCCAACAGCCACTCTGGAGAAGTGTACGGTGTGTTCTGAAACATCTAAAAAACACAGCTTGGAGAGCATAGGGCACTTCCACTCATGGGCGTATAAGTTGGGAAAACTAAAAATCAGCAAGACACAGGCAGCCCAAAGTTTAGGGCTGCTCTGTTGACAAGAACCCCCACTTCATTACACCTTAAATATCCTAGGAAAGAGAAAAATGGATAAAGAAGTTGTGGTCCTCATGTACAATGGAATATCACTCAGCCATGAAATCAACGTCATAAGGCTAGTAGCAGCACGATGAGTGGATTTAGGTACGACGATTCTAAGTGAAATAAGTCACACAGAAAAAGACACTTATCATAAGATATCACTTCTAGAGGGAATGTAAAAACCGCTACACTTGAACTGAATTACAAAACAAAACAGAGTCACACGTTTAGAAAACACACTATGGCTGCTGAACGGGAAAGGTGAGGTGGGGTGATGCATAAAACAAGGGTTTCAAATTAGCTCAGATACCGTTCCATAAACCCAATATGTAAGAGACAAGACCTATTCCTTTTTCAATGAACTGGACTCAACACCCCCTAGTCACCGCACAAGAATATATCTGACTAGTAAGAATCTGCAAACCTATGTATTGATATCTCTCTGTAAGTGAGTCAAGGGGGTGTAAAGCGGCATAAACACAGCCGTGAAAAGCAGCTAAACCCCATTATAAAAATAAATTACTTTTCAAAACCCGTGAAACAAAGACAGTGAAAGAGAGAGAAATTCTTACAAAATTCGTTCAGGGGCTGTGATGCAACCTGGATTGACCATATCTAGACCCACAGCTGATTGAGACATAAGGGTGGACACTCTTGGGGCTGTGAGGTTCGGTGAGGTTGGGTGAGCCAACGAAGACCCTTTCAAGTAATACTGCATGGTACCCATCCCATGGGTCCCAAATCTCCAGGTTCAAGGGCATCTTCCTACATCAAAAACAGGCATGAGAAACCCAGAAGATGGTACACCCTGTGATCGGGAAAGGTTTCTAAAACGCACCTCATTTCTCATCTCCTTTGCTCGGGTTCGCCATTCCAGCCGATTTACTAGCCATCTCCCTCCTTGGAGAATCAGCACCTTTAACCTCCTGTTCCATACAGGTTGCAATTTGTCCTGAGGTTGAACGGGAAGAGGGGGAACAGATGAGAGACTAGCTCTAGGTGTTGGGACAGGCACAGGTCACTCTATTTTCCCATCAGGAAGAAGAATTAAGCACAAGCTCAGCCTGCCCCCCAGAACCAGAAGAGGGCCTGAAGCAATCCTGCGCTTTTACGGCCAGCTCCCAAAAAAGCGAGTTGAAAAATGGAGCTCAGGGGCACTGCAATTCACAAACCTGCAGAGTTTTAAATGATACCTCTCGTCCACAAATATATTAAGGGAAGGCAACGAAGAGGCTTTGAAAGCAAGGCAGAATTGCAGGAAACAGATTTCAGGAGGTAGATTCGAATCGCCTTGAAAGCACATGAAAAGCGGCCAAACGTGGACAATGATGCCCTTGGCCAAAAAGGGCCTATGCGTTTTTTCCTGAATATATTCAGGAAAAAACGCATACGCCCTTTTTGGCCAACCAAGCAACCTGGAAAGGCAAATCAGCGCTCCAAAGAAGTCTCGCTTCCCAGCGGGCAAAAGGGCCATGCGGAAAAAAGTGTCCAAACCAGAAGTGCAGGACCGGCCATGGAGAAATGGGAGCCTTGCTACGCTGATGGGTGGGATGTAAATTGCCAACAGCCACTCTGGAGAAGTGTACGGTGTGTTCTGAAACATCTAAAAAACACAGCTTGGAGAGCATAGGGCACTTCCACTCATGGGCGTATAAATTGGGAAAACTAAAAATCAGCAAGACACAGGCACCCCAAAGTTTAGGGCTGCTCTGTTGACAAGAACCCCCACTTCATTACACCTTAAATATCCTAGGAAAGAGAAAAATGGATAAAGAAGTTGTGGTCCTCATGTACAATGGAATATCACTCAGCCATGAAATCAACGTCATAAGGCTAGTAGCAGCACGATGAGTGGATTTAGGTACGACGATTCTAAGTGAAATAAGTCACACAGAAAAAGACACTTATCATAAGATATCACTTCTAGAGGGAATGTAAAAACCGCTACACTTGAACTGAATTACAAAACAGAACAGAGTCACACGTTTAGAAAACACACTATGGCTGCTGAACGGGAAAGGTGAGGTGGGGTGATGCATAAAACAAGGGTTTCAAATTAGCTCAGATACCGTTCCATAAACCCAATATGTAAGAGACAAGACCTATTCCTTTTTCAGTGAACTGGACTCAACACCCCCTATTCACCGCACAAGAATATATCTGACTAGTAAGAATCTTCAAACCTATGTATTGATATCTCTCTGTAAGTGAGTCAAGGGGGTGTAAAGCGGCATAAACACAGCCGTGAAAAGCAGCTAAACCCCATTATAAAAATAAATTACTTTTCAAAACCCGTGAAACAAAGACAGTGAAAGAGAGAGAAATTCTTACAAAATTCGTTCAGGGGCTGTGATGCAACCTGGATTGACCATATCTAGACCCACAGCTGATTGAGACATAAGGGTGGACACTCTTGGGGCTGAGAGGTTCGGTGAGGTTGGGTGAGCCAACGAAGACCCTTTCAAGTAATACTGCATGGTACCCATCCCATGGGTCCCAAATCTCCAGGTTCAAGGGCATCTTCCTACATCGAAAACAGGCATGAGAAACCCAGAAGATGGTACACCGTGTGATCGGGAAAGGTTTCTAAAACGCACCTCATTTCTCATCTCCTTTGCTCGGGTTCGCCATTCCAGCCGATTTACTAGCCATCTCCCTCCTTGGAGAATCAGCACCTTTAACCTCCTGTTCCGTACAGGTTGCAATTTGTCCTGAGGATGAACGGGAAGAGGGGGAACCAATGAGAGACTAGCTCTAGGTGTTGGGACAGGCACAGGTCACTCTATTTTCCCATCAGGAAGAAGAATTAAGCACAAGCTCAGCCTGCCCCCCAGAACCAGAAGAGGGCCTGAAGCAATCCTGCGCTTTTGCGGCCAGCTCCCAAAAAAGCGAGATGAAAAATGGAGCTCAGGGGCACTGCAATTCACAAACCTGCAGAGTTTTAAATGATACCTCTCGTCCACAAATATATTAAAGGAAGGCAACGAAGAGGCTTTGAAAGCAAGGCAGAATTGCAGGAAACAGATTTCAGGAGGTAGATTCGAATCGCCTTGAAAGCACATGAAAAGCGGCCAAACGTGGACAATGATGCCCTTGGCCAAAAAGGGCCTATGCGTTTTTTCCTGAATATATTCAGGAAAAAACGCATACGCCCTTTTTGGCCAACCAAGCAACCTGGAAAGGCAAATCAGCGCTCCAAAGAAGTCTCGCTTCCCAGCGGGCAAAAGGGCCATGCGGAAAAAAGTGTCCAAACCAGAAATGCAGGACCGGCCATGGAGAAATGGGAGCCTTGCTACGCTGATGGGTGGGATGTAAATTGCCAACAGCCACTCTGGAGAAGTGTACGGTGTGTTCTGAAACATCTAAAAAACACAGCTTGGAGAGCATAGGGAACTTCCACTCATGGGCGTATAAATTGGGAAAACTAAAAATCAGCAAGACACAGGCACCCCAAAGTTTAGGGCTGCTCTGTTGACAAGAACCCCCACTTCATTACACCTTAAATATCCTAGGAAAGAGAAAAATGGATAAAGAAGTTGTGGTCCTCATGTACAATGGAATATCACTCAGCCATGAAATCAACGTCATAAGGCTAGTAGCAGCACGATGAGTGGATTTAGGTACGACGATTCTAAGTGAAATAAGTCACACAGAAAAAGACACTTATCATAAGATATCACTTCTAGAGGGAATGTAAAAACCGCTACACTTGAACTGAATTACAAAACAGAACAGAGTCACACGTTTAGAAAACACACTATGGCTGCTGAACGGGAAAGGTGAGGTGGGGTGATGCATAAAACAAGGGTTTCAAATTAGCTCAGATACCGTTCCATAAACCCAATATGTAAGAGACAAGACCTATTCCTTTTTCAGTGAACTGGACTCAACACCCCCTATTCACCGCACAAGAATATATCTGACTAGTAAGAATCTTCAAACCTATGTATTGATATCTCTCTGTAAGTGAGTCAAGGGGGTGTAAAGCGGCATAAACACAGCCGTGAAAAGCAGCTAAACCCCATTATAAAAATAAATTACTTTTCAAAACCCGTGAAACAAAGACAGTGAAAGAGAGAGAAATTCTTACAAAATTCGTTCAGGGGCTGTGATGCAACCTGGATTGACCATATCTAGACCCACAGCTGATTGAGACATAAGGGTGGACACTCTTGGGGCTGAGAGGTTCGGTGAGGTTGGGTGAGCCAACGAAGACCCTTTCAAGTAATACTGCATGGTACCCATCCCATGGGTCCCAAATCTCCAGGTTCAAGGGCATCTTCCTACATCGAAAACAGGCATGAGAAACCCAGAAGATGGTACACCGTGTGATCGGGAAAGGTTTCTAAAACGCACCTCATTTCTCATCTCCTTTGCTCGGGTTCGCCATTCCAGCCGATTTACTAGCCATCTCCCTCCTTGGAGAATCAGCACCTTTAACCTCCTGTTCCGTACAGGTTGCAATTTGTCCTGAGGATGAACGGGAAGAGGGGGAACCAATGAGAGACTAGCTCTAGGTGTTGGGACAGGCACAGGTCACTCTATTTTCCCATCAGGAAGAAGAATTAAGCACAAGCTCAGCCTGCCCCCCAGAACCAGAAGAGGGCCTGAAGCAATCCTGCGCTTTTGCGGCCAGCTCCCAAAAATGCGAGATGAAAAATGGAGCTCAGGGGCACTGCAATTCACAAACCTGCAGAGTTTTAAATGATACCTCTCGTCCACAAATATATTAAGGGAAGGCAACGAAGAGGCTTTGAAAGCAAGGCAGAATTGCAGGAAACAGATTTCAGGAGGTAGATTCGAATCGCCTTGAAAGCACATGAAAAGCCGCAAAACGTGGACAATGATGCCCTTGGCCAAAAAGGGCGTATGCGTTTTTTCCTGAATATATTCAGGAAAAAACGCATACGCCCTTTTTGGCCAACCAAGCAACCTGGAAAGGCAAATCAGCGCTCCAAAGAAGTCTCGCTTCCCAGCGGGCAAAAGGGCCATGCGGAAAAAAGTGTCCAAACCAGAAGTGCAGGACCGGCCATGGAGAAATGGGAGCCTTGCTACGCTGATGGGTGGGATGTAAATTGCCAACAGCCACTCTGGAGAAGTGTACGGTGTGTTCTGAAACATCTAAAAAACACAGCTTGGAGAGCATAGGGCACTTCCACTCATGGGCGTATAAGTTGGGAAAACTAAAAATCAGCAAGACACAGGCACCCCAAAGTTTAGGGCTGCTCTGTTGACAAGAACCCCCACTTCATTACACCTTAAATATCCTTGGAAAGAGAAAAATGGATAAAGAAGTTGTGGTCCTCATGTACAATGGAATATCACTCAGCCATGAAATCAACGTCATAAGGCTAGTAGCAGCACGATGAGTGGATTTAGGTACGACGATTCTAAGTGAAATAAGTCACACAGAAAAAGACACTTATCATAAGATATCACTTCTAGAGGGAATGTAAAAACCGCTACACTTGAACTGAATTACAAAACAGAACAGAGTCACACGTTTAGAAAACACACTATGGCTGCTGAACGGGAAAGGTGAGGTGGGGTGATGCATAAAACAAGGGTTTCAAATTAGCTCAGATACCGTTCCATAAACCCAATATGTAAGAGACAAGACCTATTCCTTTTTCAGTGAACTGGACTCAACACCCCCTAGTCACCGCACAAGAATATATCTGACTAGTAAGAATCTGCAAACCTATGTATTGATATCTCTCTGTAAGTGAGTCAAGGGGGTGTAAAGCGGCATAAACACAGCCGTGAAAAGCAGCTAAACCCCATTATAAAAATAAATTACTTTTCAAAACCCGTGAAACAAAGACAGTGAAAGAGAGAGAAATTCTTACAAAATTCGTTCAGGGGCTGTGATGCAACCTGGATTGACCATATCTAGACCCACAGCTGATTGAGACATAAGGGTGGACACTCTTGGGGCTGTGAGGTTCGGTGAGGTTGGGTGAGCCAACGAAGACCCTTTCAAGTAATACTGCATGGTACCCATCCCATGGGTCCCAAATCTCCAGGTTCAAGGGCATCTTCCTACATCAAAAACAGGCATGAGAAACCCAGAAGATGGTACACCGTGTGATCGGGAAAGGTTTCTAAAACGCACCTCATTTCTCATCTCCTTTGCTCGGGTTCGCCATTCCAGCCGATTTACTAGCCATCTCCCTCCTTGGAGAATCAGCACCTTTAACCTCCTGTTCCATACAGGTTGCAATTTGTCCTGAGGATGAACGGGAAGAGGGGGAACAGATGAGAGACTAGCTCTAGGTGTTGGGACAGGCACAGGTCACTCTATTTTCCCATCAGGAAGAAGAATTAAGCACAAGCTCAGCCTGCCCCCCAGAACCAGAAGAGGGCCTGAAGCAATCCTGCGCTTTTACGGCCAGCTCCCAAAAAAGCGAGTTGAAAAATGGAGCTCAGGGGCACTGCAATTCACAAACCTGCAGAGTTTTAAATGATACCTCTCGTCCACAAATATATTAAGGGAAGGCAACGAAGAGGCTTTGAAAGCAAGGCAGAATTGCAGGAAACAGATTTCAGGAGGTAGATTCGAATCGCCTTGAAAGCACATGAAAAGCGGCCAAACGTGGACAATGATGCCCTTGGCCAAAAAGGGCCTATGCGTTTTTTCCTGAATATATTCAGGAAAAAACGCATACGCCCTTTTTGGCCAACCAAGCAACCTGGAAAGGCAAATCAGCGCTCCAAAGAAGTCTCGCTTCCCAGCGGGCAAAAGGGCCATGCGGAAAAAAGTGTCCAAACCAGAAGTGCAGGACCGGCCATGGAGAAATGGGAGCCTTGCTACGCTGATGGGTGGGATGTAAATTGCCAACAGCCACTCTGGAGAAGTGTACGGTGTGTTCTGAAACATCTAAAAAACACAGCTTGGAGAGCATAGGGCACTTCCACTCATGGGCGTATAAATTGGGAAAACTAAAAATCAGCAAGACACAGGCAGCCCAAAGTTTAGGGCTGCTCTGTTGACAAGAACCCCCACTTCATTACACCTTAAATATCCTAGGAAAGAGAAAAATGGATAAAGAAGTTGTGGTCCTCATGTACAATGGAATATCACTCAGCCATGAAATCAACGTCATAAGGCTAGTAGCAGCACGATGAGTGGATTTAGGTACGACGATTCTAAGTGAAATAAGTCACACAGAAAAAGACACTTATCATAAGATATCACTTCTAGAGGGAATGTAAAAACCGCTACACTTGAACTGAATTACAAAACAGAACAGAGTCACACGTTTAGAAAACACACTATGGCTGCTGAACGGGAAAGGTGAGGTGGGGTGATGCATAAAACAAGGGTTTCAAATTAGCTCAGATACCGTTCCATAAACCCAATATGTAAGAGACAAGACCTATTCCTTTTTCAGTGAACTGGACTCAACACCCCCTATTCACCGCACAAGAATATATCTGACTAGTAAGAATCTTCAAACCTATGTATTGATATCTCTCTGTAAGTGAGTCAGGGGGTGTAAAGCGGCATAAACACAGCCGTGAAAAGCAGCTAAACCCCATTATAAAAATAAATTACTTTTCAAAACCCGTGAAACAAAGACAGTGAAAGAGAGAGAAATTCTTCCAAAATTCGTTCAGGGGCTGTGATGCAACCTGGATTGACCATATCTAGACCCACAGCTGATTGAGACATAAGGGTGGACACTCTTGGGGCTGAGAGGTTCGGTGAGGTTGGGTGAGCCAACGCAGACCCTTTCAAGTAATACTGCATGGTACCCATCCCAAGGGTCCCAAATCTCCAGGTTCAAGGGCATCTTCCTACGTCGAAAACAGGCATGAGAAACCCAGAAGATGGTACACCGTGTGATCGGGAAAGGTTTCTAAAACGAACCTCATTTCTCAAGTCCTTTGCTCCGGTTCGCCATTCCAGCCGATTTACTAGCCATCTCCCTCCTTGGAGAATCAGCACCTTTAACCTCCTGTTCCGTACAGGTTGCAATTTGTCCTGAGGATGAACGGGAAGAGGGGGAACCAATGAGAGACTAGCTCTAGGTGTTGGGACAGGCACAGGTCACTCTATTTTCCCATCAGGAAGAAGAATTAAGCACAAGCTCAGCCTGCCCCCCAGAACCAGAAGAGGGCCTGAAGCAATCCTGCGCTTTTGCGGCCAGCTCCCAAAAAAGCGAGTTGAAAAATGGAGCTCAGGGGCACTGCAATTCACAAACCTGCAGTGTTTTAAATGATACCTCTCGTCCACAAATATATTAAGGGAAGGCAACGAAGAGGCTTTGAAAGCAAGGCAGAATTGCAGGAAACAGATTTCAGGAGGTAGATTCGAATCGCCTTGAAAGCACATGAAAAGTGGCAAAACGTGGACAATGATGCCCTTGGCCAAAAAGGGCGTATGCGTTTTTTCCTGAATATATTCAGGAAAAAACGCATACGCCCTTTTTGGCCAACCAAGCAACCTGGAAAGGCAAATCAGCGCTCCAAAGAAGTCTCGCTTCCCAGCGGGCAAAAGGGCCATGCGGAAAAAAGTGTCCAAACCAGAAGTGCAGGACCGGCCATGGAGAAATGGGAGCCTTGCTACGCTGATGGGTGGGATGTAAATTGCCAACAGCCACTCTGGAGAAGTGTACGGTGTGTTCTGAAACATCTAAAAAACACAGCTTGGAGAGCATAGGGCACTTCCACTCATGGGCGTATAAATTGTGAAAACTAAAAATCAGCAAGACACAGGCACCCCAAAGTTTAGGGCTGCTCTGTTGACAAGAACCCCCACTTCATTACACCTTAAATATCCTAGGAAAGAGAAAAATGGATAAAGAAGTTGTGGTCCTCATGTACAATGGAATATCACTCAGCCATGAAATCAACGTCATAAGGCTAGTAGCAGCACGATGAGTGGATTTAGGTACGACGATTCTAAGTGAAATAAGTCACACAGAAAAAGACACTTATCATAAGATATCACTTAGAGAGGGAATGTAAAAACCGCTACACTTGAACTGAATTACAAAACAGAACAGAGTCACACGTTTAGAAAACACACTATGGCTGCTGAACGGGAAAGGTGAGGTGGGGTGATGCATAAAACAAGGGTTTCAAATTAGCTCAGATACCGTTCCATAAACCCAATATGTAAGAGACAAGACCTATTCCTTTTTCAGTGAACTGGACTCAACACCCCCTATTCACCGCACAAGAATATATCTGACTAGTAAGAATCTTCAAACCTATGTATTGATATCTCTCTGTAAGTGAGTCAAGGGGGTGTAAAGCGGCATAAACACAGCCGTGAAAAGCAGCTAAACCCCATTATAAAAATAAATTACTTTTCAAAACCCGTGAAACAAAGACAGTGAAAGAGAGAGAAATTCTTACAAAATTCGTTCAGGGGCTGTGATGAAACCTGGATTGACCATATCTAGACCCACAGCTGATTGAGACATAAGGGTGGACACTCTTGGGGCTGAGAGGTTCGGTGAGGTTGGGTGAGCCAACGAAGACCCTTTCAAGTAATACTGCATGGTACCTATCCCATGGGTCCCAAATCTCCAGGTTCAAGGGCATCTTCCTACATCGAAAACAGGCATGAGAAACCCAGAAGATGGTACACCGTGTGATCGGGAAAGGTTTCTAAAACGCACCTCATTTCTCATCTCCTTTGCTCGGGTTCGCCATTCCAGCCGATTTACTAGCCATCTCCCTCCTTGGAGAATCAGCACCTTTAACCTCCTGTTCCGTACAGGTTGCAATTTGTCCTGAGGATGAACGGGAAGAGGGGGAACAGATGAGAGACTAGCTCTAGGTGTTGGGACAGGCACAGGTCACTCTATTTTCCCATCAGGAAGAAGAATTAAGCACAAGCTCAGCCTGCCCCCCAGAACCAGAAGAGGGCCTGAAGCAATCCTGCGCTTTTGCGGCCAGCTCCCAAAAAAGCGAGATGAAAAATGGAGCTCAGGGGCACTGCAATTCACAAACCTGCAGAGTTTTAAATGATACCTCTCGTCCACAAATATATTAAGGGAAGGCAACGAAGAGGCTTTGAAAGCAAGGCAGAATTGCAGGAAACAGATTTCAGGAGGTAGATTCGAATCGCCTTGAAAGCACATGAAAAGCGGCAAAACGTGGACAATGATGCCCTTGGCCAAAAAGGGCGTATGCGTTTTTTCCTGAATATATTCAGGAAAAAACGCATACGCCCTTTTTGGCCAACCAAGCAACCTGGAAAGGCAAATCAGCGCTCCAAAGAAGTCTCGCTTCCCAGCGGGCAAAAGGGCCATGCGGAAAAAAGTGTCCAAACCAGAAGTGCAGGACCGGCCATGGAGAAATGGGAGCCTTGCTACGCTGATGGGTGGGATGTAAATTGCCAACAGCCACTCTGGAGAAGTGTACGGTGTGTTCTGAAACATCTAAAAAACACAGCTTGGAGAGCATAGGGCACTTCCACTCATGGGCGTATAAATTGGGAAAACTAAAAATCAGCAAGACACAGGCACCCCAAAGTTTAGGGCTGCTCTGTTGACAAGAACCCCCACTTCATTACACCTTAAATATCCTAGGAAAGAGAAAAATGGATAAAGAAGTTGTGGTCCTCATGTACAATGGAATATCACTCAGCCATGAAATCAACGTCATAAGGCTAGTAGCAGCACGATGAGTGGATTTAGGTACGACGATTCTAAGTGAAATAAGTCACACAGAAAAAGACACTTATCATAAGATATCACTTCTAGAGGGAATGTAAAAACCGCTACACTTGAACTGAATTACAAAACAGAACAGAGTCACACGTTTAGAAAACACACTATGGCTGCTGAACGGGAAAGGTGAGGTGGGGTGATGCATAAAACAAGGGTTTCAAATTAGCTCAGATACCGTTCCATAAACCCAATATGTAAGAGACAAGACCTATTCCTTTTTCAGTGAACTGGACTCAACACCCCCTATTCACCGCACAAGAATATATCTGACTAGTAAGAATCTTCAAACCTATGTATTGATATCTCTCTGTAAGTGAGTCAAGGGGGTGTAAAGCGGCATAAACACAGCCGTGAAAAGCAGCTAAACCCCATTATAAAAATAAATTACTTTTCAAAACCCGTGAAACAAAGACAGTGAAAGAGAGAGAAATTCTTCCAAAATTCGTTCAGGGGCTGTGATGCAACCTGGATTGACCATATCTAGACCCACAGCTGATTGAGACATAAGGGTGGACACTCTTGGGGCTGAGAGGTTCGGTGAGGTTGGGTGAGCCAACGCAGACCCTTTCAAGTAATACTGCATGGTACCCATCCCAAGGGTCCCAAATCTCCAGGTTCAAGGGCATCTTCCTACGTCGAAAACAGGCATGAGAAACCCAGAAGATGGTACACCGTGTGATCGGGAAAGGTTTCTAAAACGCACCTCATTTCTCAAGTCCTTTGCTCCGGTTCGCCATTCCAGCCGATTTACTAGCCATCTCCCTCCTTGGAGAATCAGCACCTTTAACCTCCTGTTCCGTACAGGTTGCAATTTGTCCTGAGGATGAACGGGAAGAGGGGGAACCAATGAGAGACTAGCTCTAGGTGTTGGGACAGGCACAGGTCACTCTATTTTCCCATCAGGAAGAAGAATTAAGCACTAGCTCAGCCTGCCCCCCAGAACCAGAAGAGGGCCTGAAGCAATCCTGCGCTTTTGCGGCCAGCTCCCAAAAAAGCGAGTTGAAAAATGGAGCTCAGGGGCACTGCAATTCACAAACCTGCAGAGTTTTAAATGATACCTCTCGTCCACAAATATATTAAGGGAAGGCAACGAAGAGGCTTTGAAAGCAAGGCAGAATTGCAGGAAACAGATTTCAGGAGGTAGATTCGAATCGCCTTGAAAGCACATGAAAAGCGGCCAAACGTGGACAATGATGCCCTTGGCCAAAAAGGGCGTATGCGTTTTTTCCTGAATATATTCAGGAAAAAACGCATACGCCCTTTTTGGCCAACCAAGCAACCTGGAAAGGCAAATCAGCGCTCCAAAGAAGTCTCGCTTCCCAGCGGGCAAAAGGGCCATGCGGAAAAAAGTGTCCAAACCAGAAGTGCAGGACCGGCCATGGAGAAATGGGAGCCTTGCTACGCTGATGGGTGGGATGTAAATTGCCAACAGCCACTCTGGAGAAGTGTACGGTGTGTTCTGAAACATCTAAAAAACACAGCTTGGAGAGCATAGGGCACTTCCACTCATGGGCGTATAAATTGGGAAAACTAAAAATCAGCAAGACACAGGCAGCCCAAAGTTTAGGGCTGCTCTGTTGACAAGAACCCCCACTTCATTACACCTTAAATATCCTAGGAAAGAGAAAAATGGATAAAGAAGTTGTGGTCCTCATGTACAATGGAATATCACTCAGCCATGAAATCAACGTCATAAGGCTAGTAGCAGCACGATGAGTGGATTTAGGTACGACGATTCTAAGTGAAATAAGTCACACAGAAAAAGACACTTATCATAAGATATCACTTAGAGAGGGAATGTAAAAACCGCTACACTTGAACTGAATTACAAAACAGAACAGAGTCACACGTTTAGAAAACACACAATGGCTGCTGAACGGGAAAGGTGAGGTGGGGTGATGCATAAAACAAGGGTTTCAAATTAGCTCAGATACCGTTCCATAAACCCAATATGTAAGAGACAAGACCTATTCCTTTTTCAGTGAACTGGACTCAACACCCCCTATTCACCGCACAAGAATATATCTGACTAGTAAGAATCTTCAAACCTATGTATTGATATCTCTCTGTAAGTGAGTCAAGGGGGTGTAAAGCGGCATAAACACAGCCGTGAAAAGCAGCTAAACCCCATTATAAAAATAAATTACTTTTCAAAACCCGTGAAACAAAGACAGTGAAAGAGAGAGAAATTCTTACAAAATTCGTTCAGGGGCTGTGATGAAACCTGGATTGACCATATCTAGACCCACAGCTGATTGAGACATAAGGGTGGACACTCTTGGGGCTGAGAGTTTCGGTGAGGTTGGGTGAGCCAACGAAGACCCTTTCAAGTAATACTGCATGGTACCTATCCCATGGGTCCCAAATCTCCAGGTTCAAGGGCATCTTCCTACATCAAAAACAGGCATGAGAAACCCAGAAGATGGTACACCGTGTGATCGGGAAAGGTTTCTAAAACGCACCTCATTTCTCATCTCCTTTGCTCGGGTTCGCCATTCCAGCCGATTTACTAGCCATCTCCCTCCTTGGAGAATCAGCACCTTTAACCTCCTGTTCCGTACAGGTTGCAATTTGTCCTGAGGATGAACGGGAATAGGGGGAACAGATGAGAGACTAGCTCTAGGTGTTGGGACAGGCACAGGTCACTCTATTTTCCCATCAGGAAGAAGAATTAAGCACAAGCTCAGCCTGCCCCCCAGAACCAGAAGAGGGCCTGAAGCAATCCTGTGCTTTTGCGGCCAGCTCCCAAAAAAGCGAGATGAAAAATGGAGCTCAGGGGCACTGCAATTCACAAACCTGCAGAGTTTTAAATGATACCTCTCGTCCACAAATATATTAAGGGAAGGCAACGAAGAGGCTTTGAAAGCAAGGCAGAATTGCAGGAAACAGATTTCAGGAGGTAGATTCGAATCGCCTTGAAAGCACATGAAAAGCGGCCAAACGTGGACAATGATGCCCTTGGCCAAAAAGGGCGTATGCGTTTTTTCCTGAATATATTCAGGAAAAAACGCATACGCCCTTTTTGGCCAACCAAGCAACCTGGAAAGGCAAATCAGCGCTCCAAAGAAGTCTCGCTTCCCAGCGGGCAAAAGGGCCATGCGGAAAAAAGTGTCCAAACCAGAAGTGCAGGACCGGCCATGGAGAAATGGGAGCCTTGCTACGCTGATGGGTGGGATGTAAATTGCCAACAGCCACTCTGGAGAAGTGTACGGTGTGTTCTGAAACATCTAAAAAACACAGCTTGGAGAGCATAGGGCACTTCCACTCATGGGCGTATAAATTGGGAAAACTAAAAATCAGCAAGACACAGGCACCCCAAAGTTTAGGGCTGCTCTGTTGACAAGAACCCCCACTTCATTACACCTTAAATATCCTAGGAAAGAGAAAAATGGATAAAGAAGTTGTGGTCCTCATGTACAATGGAATATCACTCAGCCATGAAATCAACGTCATAAGGCTAGTAGCAGCACGATGAGTGGATTTAGGTACGACGATTCTAAGTGAAATAAGTCACACAGAAAAAGACACTTATCATAAGATATCACTTCTAGAGGGAATGTAAAAACCGCTACACTTGAACTGAATTACAAAACAGAACAGAGTCACACGTTTAGAAAACACACTATGGCTGCTGAACGGGAAAGGTGAGGTGGGGTGATGCATAAAACAAGGGTTTCAAATTAGCTCAGATACCGTTCCATAAACCCAATATGTAAGAGACAAGACCTATTCCTTTTTCAGTGAACTGGACTCAACACCCCCTATTCACCGCACAAGAATATATCTGACTAGTAAGAATCTTCAAACCTATGTATTGATATCTCTCTGTAAGTGAGTCAAGGGGGTGTAAAGCGGCATAAACACAGCCGTGAAAAGCAGCTAAACCCCATTATAAAAATAAATTACTTTTCAAAACCCGTGAAACAAAGACAGTGAAAGAGAGAGAAATTCTTCCAAAATTCGTTCAGGGGCTGTGATGCAACCTGGATTGACCATATCTAGACCCACAGCTGATTGAGACATAAGGGTGGACACTCTTGGGGCTGAGAGGTTCGATGAGGTTGGGTGAGCCAACGCAGACCCTTTCAAGTAATACTGCATGGTACCCATCCCAAGGGTCCCAAATCTCCAGGTTCAAGGGCATCTTCCTACGTCGAAAACAGGCATGAGAAACCCAGAAGATGGTACACCGTGTGATCGGGAAAGGTTTCTAAAACGCACCTCATTTCTCAACTCCTTTGCTCCGGTTCGCCATTCCAGCCGATTTACTAGCCATCTCCCTCCTTGGAGAATCAGCACCTTTAACCTCCTGTTCCGTACAGGTTGCAATTTGTCCTGAGGATGAACGGGAAGAGGGGGAACCAATGAGAGACTAGCTCTAGGTGTTGGGACAGGCACAGGTCACTCTATTTTCCCATCAGGAAGAAGAATTAAGCACAAGCTCAGCCTGCCCCCCAGAACCAGAAGAGGGCCTGAAGCAATCCTGCGCTTTTGCGGCCAGCTCCCAAAAAAGCGAGTTGAAAAATGGAGCTCAGGGGCACTGCAATTCACAAACCTGCAGAGTTTTAAATGATACCTCTCGTCCACAAATATATTAAGGGAAGGCAACGAAGAGGCTTTGAAAGCAAGGCAGAATTGCAGGAAACAGATTTCAGGAGGTAGATTCGAATCGCCTTGAAAGCACATGAAAAGCGGCCAAACGTGGACAATGATGCCCTTGGCCAAAAAGGGCGTATGCGTTTTTTCCTGAATATATTCAGGAAAAAACGCATACGCCCTTTTTGGCCAACCAAGCAACCTGGAAAGGCAAATCAGCGCTCCAAAGAAGTCTCGCTTCCCAGCGGGCAAAAGGGCCATGCGGAAAAAAGTGTCCAAACCAGAAGTGCAGGACCGGCCATGGAGAAATGGGAGCCTTGCTACGCTGATGGGTGGGATGTAAATTGCCAACAGCCACTCTGGAGAAGTGTACGGTGTGTTCTGAAACATCTAAAAAACACAGCTTGGAGAGCATAGGGCACTTCCACTCATGGGCGTATAAATTGGGAAAACTAAAAATCAGCAAGACACAGGCACCCCAAAGTTTAGGGCTGCTCTGTTGACAAGAACCCCCACTTCATTACACCTTAAATATCCTAGGAAAGAGAAAAATGGATAAAGAAGTTGTGGTCCTCATGTACAATGGAATATCACTCAGCCATGAAATCAACGTCATAAGGCTAGTAGCAGCACGATGAGTGGATTTAGGTACGACGATTCTAAGTGAAATAAGTCACACAGAAAAAGACACTTATCATAAGATATCACTTAGAGAGGGAATGTAAAAACCGCTACACTTGAACTGAATTACAAAACAGAACAGAGTCACACGTTTAGAAAACACACTATGGCTGCTGAACGGGAAAGGTGAGGTGGGGTGATGCATAAAACAAGGGTTTCAAATTAGCTCAGATACCGTTCCATAAACCCAATATGTAAGAGACAAGACCTATTCCTTTTTCAGTGAACTGGACTCAACACCCCCTATTCACCGCACAAGAATATATCTGACTAGTAAGAATCTTCAAACCTATGTATTGATATCTCTCTGTAAGTGAGTCAAGGGGGTGTAAAGCGGCATAAACACAGCCGTGAAAAGCAGCTAAACCCCATTATAAAAATAAATTACTTTTCAAAACCCGTGAAACAAAGACAGTGAAAGAGAGAGAAATTCTTCCAAAATTCGTTCAGGGGCTGTGATGCAACCTGGATTGACCATATCTAGACCCACAGCTGATTGAGACATAAGGGTGGACACTCTTGGGGCTGAGAGGTTCGGTGAGGTTGGGTGAGCCAACGAAGACCCTTTCAAGTAATACTGCATGGTACCTATCCCATGGGTCCCAAATCTCCAGGTTCAAGGGCATCTTCCTACATCAAAAACAGGCATGAGAAACCCAGAAGATGGTACACCGTGTGATCGGGAAAGGTTTCTAAAACGCACCTCATTTCTCATCTCCTTTGCTCGGGTTCGCCATTCCAGCCGATTTACTAGCCATCTCCCTCCTTGGAGAATCAGCACCTTTAACCTCCTGTTCCGTACAGGTTGCAATTTGTCCTGAGGATGAACGGGAAGAGGGGGAACAGATGAGAGACTAGCTCTAGGTGTTGGGACAGGCACAGGTCACTCTATTTTCCCATCAGGAAGAAGAATTAAGCACAAGCTCAGCCTGCCCCCCAGAACCAGAAGAGGGCCTGAAGCAATCCTGCGCTTTTGCGGCCAGCTCCCAAAAAAGCGAGATGAAAAATGGAGCTCAGGGGCACTGCAATTCACAAACCTGCAGAGTTTTAAATGATACCTCTCGTCCACAAATATATTAAGGGAAGGCAACGAAGAGGCTTTGAAAGCAAGGCAGAATTGCAGGAAACAGATTTCAGGAGGTAGATTCGAATCGCCTTGAAAGCACATGAAAAGCGGCCAAACGTGGACAATGATGCCCTTGGCCAAAAAGGGCGTATGCGTTTTTTCCTGAATATATTCAGGAAAAAACGCATACGCCCTTTTTGGCCAACCAAGCAACCTGGAAAGGCAAATCAGCGCTCCAAAGAAGTCTCGCTTCCCAGCGGGCAAAAGGGCCATGCGGAAAAAAGTGTCCAAACCAGAAGTGCAGGACCGGCCATGGAGAAATGGGAGCCTTGCTACGCTGATGGGTGGGATGTAAATTGCCAACAGCCACTCTGGAGAAGTGTACGGTGTGTTCTGAAACATCTAAAAAACACAGCTTGGAGAGCATAGGGCACTTCCACTCATGGGCGTATAAATTGGGAAAACTAAAAATCAGCAAGACACAGGCACCCCAAAGTTTAGGGCTGCTCTGTTGACAAGAACCCCCACTTCATTACACCTTAAATATCCTAGGAAAGAGAAAAATGGATAAAGAAGTTGTGGTCCTCATGTACAATGGAATATCACTCAGCCATGAAATCAACGTCATAAGGCTAGTAGCAGCACGATGAGTGGATTTAGGTACGACGATTCTAAGTGAAATAAGTCACACAGAAAAAGACACTTATCATAAGATATCACTTCTAGAGGGAATGTAAAAACCGCTACACTTGAACTGAATTACAAAACAGAACAGAGTCACACGTTTAGAAAACACACTATGGCTGCTGAACGGGCAAGGTGAGGTGGGGTGATGCATAAAACAAGGGTTTCAAATTAGCTCAGATACCGTTCCATAAACCCAATATGTAAGAGACAAGACCTATTCCTTTTTCAGTGAACTGGACTCAACACCCCCTATTCACCGCACAAGAATATATCTGACTAGTAAGAATCTTCAAACCTATGTATTGATATCTCTCTGTAAGTGAGTCAAGGGGGTGTAAAGCGGCATAAACACAGCCGTGAAAAGCAGCTAAACCCCATTATAAAAATAAATTACTTTTCAAAACCCGTGAAACAAAGACAGAGAAAGAGAGAGAAATTCTTACAAAATTCGTTCAGGGGCTGTGATGCAACCTGGATTGAACATATCTAGACCCACAGCTGATTGAGACATAAGGGTGGACACTCTTGGGGCTGAGAGGTTCGGTGAGGTTGGGTGAGCCAACGCAGACCCTTTCAAGTAATACTGCATGGTACCCATCCCAAGGGTCCCAAATCTCCAGGTTCAAGGGCATCTTCCTACGTCGAAAACAGGCATGAGAAACCCAGAAGATGGTACACCGTGTGATCGGGAAAGGTTTCTAAAACGCACCTCATTTCTCAACTCCTTGGCTCGGGTTCGCCATTCCAGCCGATTTACTAGCCATCTCCCTCCTTGGAGAATCAGCACCTTTAACCTCCTGTTCCGTACAGGTTGCAATTTGTCCTGAGGATGAACGGGAAGAGGGGGAACCAATGAGAGACTAGCTCTAGGTGTTGGGAGAAGCACAGGTCACTCTATTTTCCCATCAGGAAGAAGAATAAAGCACAAGCTCAGCCTGCCCCCCAGAACCAGAAGAGGGCCTGAAGCAATCCTGCGCTTTTGCGGCCAGCTCCCAAAAAAGCGAGATGAAAAATGGAGCTCAGGGGCACTGCAATTCACAAACCTGCAGAGTTTTAAATGATACCTCTCTTCCACAAATATATTAAGGGAAGGCAACGAAGAGGCTTTGAAAGCAAGGCAGAATTGCAGGAAACAGATTTCAGGAGGTAGATTCGAATCGCCTTGAAAGCACATGAAAAGCGGCAAAACGTGGACAATGATGCCCTTGGCCAAAAAGGGCGTATGCGTTTTTTCCTGAATATATTCAGGAAAAAACGCATACGCCCTTTTTGGCCAACCAAGCAACCTGGAAAGGCAAATCAGCGCTCCAAAGAAGTCTCGCTTCCCAGCGGGCAAAAGGGCCATGCGGAAAAAAGTGTCCAAACCAGAAGTGCAGGACCGGCCATGGAGAAATGGGAGCCTTGCTACGCTGATGGGTGGGATGTAAATTGCCAACAGCCACTCTGGAGAAGTGTACGGTGTGTTCTGAAACATCTAAAAAACACAGCTTGGAGAGCATAGGGCACTTCCACTCATGGGCGTATAAATTGGGAAAAATAAAAATCAGCAAGACACAGGCACCCCAAAGTTTAGGGCTGCTCTGTTGACAAGAACCCCCACTTCATTACACCTTAAATATCCTAGGAAAGAGAAAAATGGATAAAGAAGTTGTGGTCCTCATGTACAATGGAATATCACTCAGCCATGAAATCAACGTCATAAGGCTAGTAGCAGCACGATGAGTGGATTTAGGTACGACGATTCTAAGTGAAATAAGTCACACAGAAAAAGACACTTATCATAAGATATCACTTCTAGAGGGAATGTAAAAACCGCTACACTTGAACTGAATTACAAAACAGAACAGAGTCACACGTTTAGAAAACACACTATGGCTGCTGAACGGGAAAGGTGAGGTGGGGTGATGCATAAAACAAGGGTTTCAAATTAGCTCAGATACCGTTCCATAAACCCAATATGTAAGAGACAAGACCTATTCCTTTTTCAGTGAACTGGACTCAACACCCCCTATTCACCGCACAAGAATATATCTGACTAGTAAGAATCTTCAAACCTATGTATTGATATCTCTCTGTAAGTGAGTCAAGTTGGTGTAAAGCGGCATAAACACAGCCGTGAAAAGCAGCTAAACCCCATTATAAAAATAAATTACTTTTCAAAACCCGTGAAACAAAGACAGTGAAAGAGAGAGAAATTCTTACAAAATTCGTTCAGGGGCTGTGATGCAACCTGGATTGACCATATCTAGACCCACAGCTGATTGAGACATAAGGGTGGACACTCTTGGGGCTGAGAGGTTCGGTGAGGTTGGGTGAGCCAACGCAGACCCTTTCAAGTAATACTGCATGGTACCCATCCCATGGGTCCCAAATCTCCAGGTTCAAGGGCATCTTCCTACATCGAAAACAGGCATGAGAAACCCAGAAGATGGTACACCGTGTGATCGGGAAAGGTTTCTAAAACGCACCTCATTTCTCATCTCCTTGGCTCGGGTTCGCCATTCCAGCCGATTTACTAGCCATCTCCCTCCTTGGAGAATCAGCACCTTTAACCTCCTGTTCCGTACAGGTTGCAATTTGTCCTGAGGATGAACGGGAAGAGGGGGAACCAATGAGAGACTAGCTCTAGGTGTTGGGAGAGGCACAGGTCACTCTATTTTCCCATCAGGAAGAAGAATTAAGCACAAGCTCAGCCTGCCCCCCAGAACCAGAAGAGGGCCTGAAGCAATCCTGCGCTTTTGCGGCCAGCTCCCAAAAAAGCGAGATGAAAAATGGAGCTCAGGGGCACTGCAATTCACAAACCTGCAGAGTTTTAAATGATACCTCTCTTCCACAAATATATTAAGGGAAGGCAACGAAGAGGCTTTGAAAGCAAGGCAGAATTGCAGGAAACAGATTTCAGGAGGTAGATTCGAATCGCCTTGAAAGCACATGAAAAGCGGCAAAACGTGGACAATGATGCCCTTGGCCAAAAAGGGCGTATGCGTTTTTTCCTGAATATATTCAGGAAAAAACGCATACGCCCTTTTTGGCCAACCAAGCAACCTGGAAAGGCAAATCAGCGCTCCAAAGAAGTCTCGCTTCCCAGCGGGCAAAAGGGCCATGCGGAAAAAAGTGTCCAAACCAGAAGTGCAGGACCGGCCATGGAGAAATGGGAGCCTTGCTACGCTGATGGGTGGGATGTAAATTGCCAACAGCCACTCTGGAGAAGTGTACGGTGTGTTCTGAAACATCTAAAAAACACAGCTTGGAGAGCATAGGGCACTTCCACTCATGGGCGTATAAATTGGGAAAACTAAAAATCAGCAAGACACAGGCACCCCAAAGTTTAGGGCTGCTCTGTTGACAAGAACCCCCACTTCATTACACCTTAAATATCCTAGGAAAGAGAAAAATGGATAAAGAAGTTGTGGTCCTCATGTACAATGGAATATCACTCAGCCATGAAATCAACGTCATAAGGCTAGTAGCAGCACGATGAGTGGATTTAGGTACGACGATTCTAAGTGAAATAAGTCACACAGAAAAAGACACTTATCATAAGATATCACTTCTAGAGGGAATGTAAAAACCGCTACACTTGAACTGAATTACAAAACAGAACAGAGTCACACGTTTAGAAAACACACTATGGCTGCTGAACGGGAAAGGTGAGGTGGGGTGATGCATAAAACAAGGGTTTCAAATTAGCTCAGATACCGTTCCATAAACCCAATATGTAAGAGACAAGACCTATTCCTTTTTCAGTGAACTGGACTCAACACCCCCTATTCACCGCACAAGAATATATCTGACTAGTAAGAATCTTCAAACCTATGTATTGATATCTCTCTGTAAGTGAGTCAAGTTGGTGTAAAGCGGCATAAACACAGCCGTGAAAAGCAGCTAAACCCCATTATAAAAATAAATTACTTTTCAAAACCCGTGAAACAAAGACAGTGAAAGAGAGAGAAATTCTTCCAAAATTCGTTCAGGGGCTGTGATGCAACCTGGATTGACCATATCTAGACCCACAGCTGATTGAGACATAAGGGTGGACACTCTTGGGGCTGAGAGGTTCGGTGAGGTTGGGTGAGCCAACGCAGACCCTTTCAAGTAATACTGCATGGTACCCATCCCATGGGTCCCAAATCTCCAGGTTCAAGGGCATCTTCCTACGTCGAAAACAGGCATGAGAAACCCAGAAGATGGTACACCGTGTGATCGGGAAAGGTTTCTAAAACGCACCTCATTTCTCATCTCCTTGGCTCGGGTTCGCCATTCCAGCCGATTTATTAGCCATCTCCCTCCTTGGAGAATCAGCACCTTTAACCTCCTGTTCCGTACAGGTTGCAATTTGTCCTGAGGATGAACGGGAAGAGGGGGAACCAATGAGAGACTAGCTCTAGGTGTTGGGAGAGGCACAGGTCACTCTATTTTCCCATCAGGAAGAAGAATTAAGCACAAGCTCAGCCTGCCCCCCAGAACCAGAAGAGGGCCTGAAGCAATCCTGCGCTTTTGCGGCCAGCTCCCAAAAAAGCGAGATGAAAAATGGAGCTCAGGGGCACTGCAATTCACAAACCTGCAGAGTTTTAAATGATACCTCTCTTCCACAAATATATTAAGGGAAGGCAACGAAGAGGCTTTGAAAGCAAGGCAGAATTGCAGGAAACAGATTTCAGGAGGTAGATTCGAATCGCCTTGAAAGCACATGAAAAGCGGCAAAACGTGGACAATGATGCCCTTGGCCAAAAAGGGCGTATGCGTTTTTTCCTGAATATATTCAGGAAAAAACGCATACGCCCTTTTTGGCCAACCAAGCAACCTGGAAAGGCAAATCAGCGCTCCAAAGAAGTCTCGCTTCCCAGCGGGCAAAAGGGCCATGCGGAAAAAAGTGTCCAAACCAGAAGTGCAGGACCGGCCATGGAGAAATGGGAGCCTTGCTACGCTGATGGGTGGGATGTAAATTGCCAACAGCCACTCTGGAGAAGTGTACGGTGTGTTCTGAAACATCTAAAAAACACAGCTTGGAGAGCATAGGGCACTTCCACTCATGGGCGTATAAATTGGGAAAACTAAAAATCAGCAAGACACAGGCACCCCAAAGTTTAGGGCTGCTCTGTTGACAAGAACCCCCACTTCATTACACCTTAAATATCCTAGGAAAGAGAAAAATGGATAAAGAAGTTGTGGTCCTCATGTACAATGGAATATCACTCAGCCATGAAATCAACGTCATAAGGCTAGTAGCAGCACGATGAGTGGATTTAGGTACGACGATTCTAAGTGAAATAAGTCACACAGAAAAAGACACTTATCATAAGATATCACTTCTAGAGGGAATGTAAAAACCGCTACACTTGAACTGAATTACAAAACAGAACAGAGTCACACGTTTAGAAAACACACTATGGCTGCTGAACGGGAAAGGTGAGGTGGGGTGATGCATAAAACAAGGGTTTCAAATTAGCTCAGATACCGTTCCATAAACCCAATATGTAAGAGACAAGACCTATTCCTTTTTCAGTGAACTGGACTCAACACCCCCTATTCACCGCACAAGAATATATCTGACTAGTAAGAATCTTCAAACCTATGTATTGATATCTCTCTGTAAGTGAGTCAAGTTGGTGTAAAGCGGCATAAACACAGCCGTGAAAAGCAGCTAAACCCCATTATAAAAATAAATTACTTTTCAAAACCCGTGAAACAAAGACAGTGAAAGAGAGAGAAATTCTTACAAAATTCGTTCAGGGGCTGTGATGCAACCTGGATTGACCATATCTAGACCCACAGCTGATTGAGACATAAGGGTGGACACTCTTGGGGCTGAGAGGTTCGGTGAGGTTGGGTGAGCCAACGCAGACCCTTTCAAGTAATACTGCATGGTACCCATCCCATGGGTCCCAAATCTCCAGGTTCAAGGGCATCTTCCTACATCGAAAACAGGCATGAGAAACCCAGAACATGGTACACCGTGTGATCGGGAAAGGTTTCTAAAACGCACCTCATTTCTCATCTCCTTGGCTCGGGTTCGCCATTCCAGCCGATTTACTAGCCATCTCCCTCCTTGGAGAATCAGCACCTTTAACCTCCTGTTCCGTACAGGTTGCAATTTGTCCTGAGGATGAACGGGAAGAGGGGGAACCAATGAGAGACTAGCTCTAGGTGTTGGGAGAGGCACAGGTCACTCTATTTTCCCATCAGGAAGAAGAATTAAGCACAAGCTCAGCCTGCCCCCCAGAACCAGAAGAGGGCCTGAAGCAATCCTGCGCTTTTGCGGCCAGCTCCCAAAAAAGCGAGATGAAAAATGGAGCTCAGGGGCACTGCAATTCACAAACCTGCAGAGTTTTAAATGATACCTCTCTTCCACAAATATATTAAGGGAAGGCAACGAAGAGGCTTTGAAAGCAAGGCAGAATTGCAGGAAACAGATTTCAGGAGGTAGATTCGAATCGCCTTGAAAGCACATGAAAAGCGGCAAAACGTGGACAATGATGCCCTTGGCCAAAAAGGGCGTATGCGTTTTTTCCTGAATATATTCAGGAAAAAACGCATACGCCCTTTTTGGCCAACCAAGCAACCTGGAAAGGCAAATCAGCGCTCCAAAGAAGTCTCGCTTCCCAGCGGGCAAAAGGGCCATGCGGAAAAAAGTGTCCAAACCAGAAGTGCAGGACCGGCCATGGAGAAATGGGAGCCTTGCTACGCTGATGGGTGGGATGTAAATTGCCAACAGCCACTCTGGAGAAGTGTACGGTGTGTTCTGAAACATCTAAAAAACACAGCTTGGAGAGCATAGGGCACTTCCACTCATGGGCGTATAAATTGGGAAAACTAAAAATCAGCAAGACACAGGCACCCCAAAGTTTAGGGCTGCTCTGTTGACAAGAACCCCCACTTCATTACACCTTAAATATCCTAGGAAAGAGAAAAATGGATAAAGAAGTTGTGGTCCTCATGTACAATGGAATATCACTCAGCCATGAAATCAACGTCATAAGGCTAGTAGCAGCACGATGAGTGGATTTAGGTACGACGATTCTAAGTGAAATAAGTCACACAGAAAAAGACACTTATCATAAGATATCACTTCTAGAGGGAATGTAAAAACCGCTACACTTGAACTGAATTACAAAACAGAACAGAGTCACACGTTTAGAAAACACACTATGGCTGCTGAACGGGAAAGGTGAGGTGGGGTGATGCATAAAACAAGGGTTTCAAATTAGCTCAGATACCGTTCCATAAACCCAATATGTAAGAGACAAGACCTATTCCTTTTTCAGTGAACTGGACTCAACACCCCCTATTCACCGCACAAGAATATATCTGACTAGTAAGAATCTTCAAACCTATGTATTGATATCTCTCTGTAAGTGAGTCAAGTTGGTGTAAAGCGGCATAAACACAGCCGTGAAAAGCAGCTAAACCCCATTATAAAAATAAATTACTTTTCAAAACCCGTGAAACAAAGACAGTGAAAGAGAGAGAAATTCTTACAAAATTCGTTCAGGGGCTGTGATGCAACCTGGATTGACCATATCTAGACCCACAGCTGATTGAGACATAAGGGTGGACACTCTTGGGGCTGAGAGGTTCGGTGAGGTTGGGTGAGCCAACGCAGACCCTTTCAAGTAATACTGCATGGTACCCATCCCATGGGTCCCAAATCTCCAGGTTCAAGGGCATCTTCCTACATCGAAAACAGGCATGAGAAACCCAGAAGATGGTACACCGTGTGATCGGGAAAGGTTTCTAAAACGCACCTCATTTCTCATCTCCTTGGCTCGGGTTCGCCATTCCAGCCGATTTACTAGCCATCTCCCTCCTTGGAGAATCAGCACCTTTAACCTCCTGTTCCGTACAGGTTGCAATTTGTCCTGAGGATGAACGGGAAGAGGGGGAACCAATGAGAGACTAGCTCTAGGTGTTGGGAGAGGCACAGGTCACTCTATTTTCCCATCAGGAAGAAGAATTAAGCACAAGCTCAGCCTGCCCCCCAGAACCAGAAGAGGGCCTGAAGCAATCCTGCGCTTTTGCGGCCAGCTCCCAAAAAAGCGAGATGAAAAATGGAGCTCAGGGGCACTGCAATTCACAAACCTGCAGAGTTTTAAATGATACCTCTCTTCCACAAATATATTAAGGGAAGGCAACGAAGAGGCTTTGAAATCAAGGCAGAATTGCAGGAAACAGATTTCAGGAGGTAGATTCGAATCGCCTTGAAAGCACATGAAAAGCGGCCAAACGTGGACAATGATGCCCTTGGCCAAAAAGGGCGTATGCGTTTTTTCCTGAATATATTCAGGAAAAAACGCATACGCCCTTTTTGGCCAACCAAGCAACCTGGAAAGGCAAATCAGCGCTCCAAAGAAGTCTCGCTTCCCAGCGGGCAAAAGGGCCATGCGGAAAAAAGTGTCCAAACCAGAAGTGCAGGACCGGCCATGGAGAAATGGGAGCCTTGCTACGCTGATGGGTGGGATGTAAATTGCCAACAGCCACTCTGGAGAAGTGTACGGTGTGTTCTGAAACATCTAAAAAACACAGCTTGGAGAGCATAGGGCACTTCCACTCATGGGCGTATAAATTGGGAAAACTAAAAATCAGCAAGACACAGGCACCCCAAAGTTTAGGGCTGCTCTGTTGACAAGAACCCCCACTTCATTACACCTTAAATATCCTAGGAAAGAGAAAAATGGATAAAGAAGTTGTGGTCCTCATGTACAATGGAATATCACTCAGCCATGAAATCAACGTCATAAGGCTAGTAGCAGCACGATGAGTGGATTTAGGTACGACGATTCTAAGTGAAATAAGTCACACAGAAAAAGACACTTATCATAAGATATCACTTCTAGAGGGAATGTAAAAACCGCTACACTTGAACTGAATTACAAAACAGAACAGAGTCACACGTTTAGAAAACACACTATGGCTGCTGAACGGGAAAGGTGAGGTGGGGTGATGCATAAAACAAGGGTTTCAAATTAGCTCAGATACCGTTCCATAAACCCAATATGTAAGAGACAAGACCTATTCCTTTTTCAGTGAACTGGACTCAACACCCCCTATTCACCGCACAAGAATATATCTGACTAGTAAGAATCTTCAAACCTATGTATTGATATCTCTCTGTAAGTGAGTCAAGGGGGTGTAAAGCGGCATAAACACAGCCGTGAAAAGCAGCTAAACCCCATTATAAAAATAAATTACTTTTCAAAACCCGTGAAACAAAGACAGTGAAAGAGAGAGAAATTCTTACAAAATTCGTTCAGGGGCTGTGATGCAACCTGGATTGACCATATCTAGACCCACAGCTGATTGAGACATAAGGGTGGACACTCTTGGGGCTGAGAGGTTCGGTGAGGTTGGGTGAGCCAACGCAGACCCTTTCAAGTAATACTGCATGGTACCCATCCCATGGGTCCCAAATCTCCAGGTTCAAGGGCATCTTCCTACATCGAAAACAGGCATGAGAAACCCAGAAGATGGTACACCGTGTGATCGGGAAAGGTTTCTAAAACGCACCTCATTTCTCATCTCCTTTGCTCCGGTTCGCCATTCCAGCCGATTTACTAGCCATCTCCCTCCTTGGAGAATCAGCACCTTAAACCTCCTGTTCCGTACAGGTTGCAATTTGTCCTGAGGATGAACGGGAAGAGGGGGAACCAATGAGAGACTAGCTCTAGGTGTTGGGAGAGGCACAGGTCACTCTATTTTCCCATCAGGAAGAAGAATTAAGCACAAGCTCAGCCTGCCCCCCAGAACCAGAAGAGGGCCTGAAGCAATCCTGCGCTTTTGCGGCCAGCTCCCAAAAAAGCGAGATGAAAAATGGAGCTCAGGGGCACTGCAATTCACAAACCTGCAGAGTTTTAAATGATACCTCTCGTCCACAAATATATTAAGGGAAGGCAACGAAGAGGCTTTGAAAGCAAGGCAGAATTGCAGGAAACAGATTTCAGGAGGTAGATTCGAATCGCCTTGAAAGCACATGAAAAGCGGCCAAACGTGGACAATGATGCCCTTGGCCAAAAAGGGCGTATGCGTTTTTTCCTGAATATATTCAGGAAAAAACGCATACGCCCTTTTTGGCCAACCAAGCAACCTGGAAAGGCAAATCAGCGCTCAAAAGAAGTCTCGCTTCCCAGCGGGCAAAAGGGCCATGTGGAAAAAAGTGTCCAAACCAGAAGTGCAGGACCGGCCATGGAGAAATGGGAGCCTTGCTACGCTGATGGGTGGGATGTAAATTGCCAACAGCCACTCTGGAGAAGTGTACGGTGTGTTCTGAAACATCTAAAAAACACAGCTTGGAGAGCATAGGGCACTTCCACTCATGGGCGTATAAATTGGGAAAACTAAAAATCAGCAAGACACAGGCACCCCAAAGTTTAGGGCTGCTCTGGTGACAAGAACCCCCACTTCATTACACCTTAAATATCCTAGGAAAGAGAAAAATGGATAAAGAAGTTGTGGTCCTCATGTACAATGGAATATCACTCAGCCATGAAATCAATGTCATAAGGCTAGTAGCAGCACGATGAGTGGATTTAGGTACGACGATTCTAAGTGAAATAAGTCACACAGAAAAAGACACTTATCATAAGATATCACTTCTAGAGGGAATGTAAAAACCGCTACACTTGAACTGAATTACAAAACAGAACAGAGTCACACGTTTAGAAAACACACTATGGCTGCTGAACGGGAAAGGTGAGGTGGGGTGATGCATAAAACAAGGGTTTCAAATTAGCTCAGATACCGTTCCATAAACCCAATATGTAAGAGACAAGACCTATTCCTTTTTCAGTGAACTGGACTCAACACCCCCTATTCACCGCACAAGAATATATCTGACTAGTAAGAATCTTCAAACCTATGTATTGATATCTCTCTGTAAGTGAGTCAAGGGGGTGTAAAGCGGCATAAACACAGCCGTGAAAAGCAGCTAAACCCCATTATAAAAATAAATTACTTTTCAAAACCCGTGAAACAAAGACAGTGAAAGAGAGAGAAATTCTTACAAAATTCGTTCAGGGGCTGTGATGCAACCTGGATTGACCATATCTAGACCCACAGCTGATTGAGACATAAGGGTGGACACTCTTGGGGCTGAGAGGTTCGGTGAGGTTGGGTGAGCCAACGCAGACCCTTTCAAGTAATACTGCATGGTACCCATCCCATGGGTCCCAAATCTCCAGGTTCAAGGGCATCTTCCTACATCGAAAACAGGCATGAGAAACCCAGAAGATGGTACACCGTGTGATCGGGAAAGGTTTCTAAAACGCACCTCATTTCTCATCTCCTTGGCTCGGGTTCGCCATTCCAGCCGATTTACTAGCCATCTCCCTCCTTGGAGAATCAGCACCTTTAACCTCCTGTTCCGTACAGGTTGCAATTTGTCCTGAGGATGAACGGGAAGAGGGGGAACCAATGAGAGACTAGCTCTAGGTGTTGGGAGAGGCACAGGTCACTCTATTTTCCCATCAGGAAGAAGAATTAAGCACAAGCTCAGCCTGCCCCCCAGAACCAGAAGAGGGCCTGAAGCAATCCTGCGCTTTTGCGGCCAGCTCCCAAAAAAGCGAGATGAAAAATGGAGCTCAGGGGCACTGCAATTCACAAACCTGCAGAGTTTTAAATGATACCTCTCGTCCACAAATATATTAAGGGAAGGCAACGAAGAGGCTTTGAAAGCAAGGCAGAATTGCAGGAAACAGATTTCAGGAGGTAGATTCGAATCGCCTTGAAAGCACATGAAAAGCGGCCAAACGTGGACAATGATGCCCTTGGCCAAAAAGGGCGTATGCGTTTTTTCCTGAATATATTCAGGAAAAAACGCATACGCCCTTTTTGGCCAACCAAGCAACCTGGAAAGGCAAATCAGCGCTCCAAAGAAGTCTCGCTTCCCAGCGGGCAAAAGGGTCATGTGGAAAAAAGTGTCCAAACCAGAAGTGCAGGACCGGCCATGGAGAAATGGGAGCCTTGCTACGCTGATGGGTGGGATGTAAATTGCCAACAGCCACTCTGGAGAAGTGTACGGTGTGTTCTGAAACATCTAAAAAACACAGCTTGGAGAGCATAGGGCACTTCCACTCATGGGCGTATAAATTGGGAAAACTAAAAATCAGCAAGACACAGGCAGCCCAAAGTTTAGGGCTGCTCTGGTGACAAGAACCCCCACTTCATTACACCTTAAATATCCTAGGAAAGAGAAAAATGGATAAAGAAGTTGTGGTCCTCATGTACAATGGAATATCACTCAGCCATGAAATCAATGTCATAAGGCTAGTAGCAGCACGATGAGTGGATTTAGGTACGACGATTCTAAGTGAAATAAGTCACACAGAAAAAGACACTTATCATAAGATATCACTTCTAGAGGGAATGTAAAAACCGCTACACTTGAACTGAATTACAAAACAGAACAGAGTCACACGTTTAGAAAACACACTATGGCTGCTGAACGGGAAAGGTGAGGTGGGGTGATGCATAAAACAAGGGTTTCAAATTAGCTCCGATACCGTTCCATAAACCCAATATGTAAGAGACAAGACCTATTCCTTTTTCAGTGAACTGGACTCAACACCCCCTATTCACCGCACAAGAATATATCTGACTAGTAAGAATCTTCAAACCTATGTATTGATATCTCTCTGTACGTGAGTCAAGGGGGTGTAAAGCGGCATAAACACAGCCGTGAAAAGCAGCTAAACCCCATTATAAAAATAAATTACTTTTCAAAACCCGTGAAACAAAGACAGTGAAAGAGAGAGAAATTCTTACAAAATTCGTTCAGGGGCTGTGATGCAACCTGGATTGACCATATCTAGACCCACAGCTGATTGAGACATAAGGGTGGACACTCTTGGGGCTGAGAGGTTCGGTGAGGTTGGGTGAGCCAACGCAGACCCTTTCAAGTAATACTGCATGGTACCCATCCCATGGGTCCCAAATCTCCAGGTTCAAGGGCATCTTCCTACATCGAAAACAGGCATGAGAAACCCAGAAGATGGTACACCGTGTGATCGGGAAAGGTTTCTAAAACGCACCTCATTTCTCATCTCCTTGTGCTCGGGTTCGCCATTCCAGCCGATTTACTAGCCATCTCCCTCCTTGGAGAATCAGCACCTTTAACCTCCTGTTCCGTACAGGTTGCAATTTGTCCTGAGGATGAACGGGAAGAGGGGGAACCAATGAGAGACTAGCTCTAGGTTTTGGGACAGGCACAGGTCACTCTATTTTCCCATCAGGAAGAAGAATTAAGCACAAGCTCAGCCTGCCCCCCAGAACCAGAAGAGGGCCTAAACAATCCTGCGCTTTTGCGGCCAGCTCCCAAAAAAGCGAGATGAAAAATGGAGCTCAGGGGCACTGCAATTCACAAACCTGCAGAGTTTTAAATGATACCTCTCGTCCACAAATATATTAAGGGAAGGCAACGAAGAGGCTTTGAAAGCAAGGCAGAATTGCAGGAAACAGATTTCAGGAGGTAGATTCGAATCGCCTTGAAAGCACATGAAAAGCGGCCAAACGTGGACAATGATGCCCTTGGCCAAAAAGGGCGTATGCGTTTTTTCCTGAATATATTCAGGAAAAAACGCATACGCCCTTTTTGGCCAACCAAGCAACCTGGAAAGGCAAATCAGCGCTCCAAAGAAGTCTCGCTTCCCAGCGGGCAAAAGGGCCATGCGGAAAAAAGTGTCCAAACAAGAAGTGCAGGACCGGCCATGGAGAAATGGGAGCCTTGCTACGCTGATGGGTGGGATGTAAATTGCCAACAGCCACTCTGGAGAAGTGTACGGTGTGTTCTGAAACATCTAAAAAACACAGCTTGGAGAGCATAGGGCACTTCCACTCATGGGCGTATAAATTGGGAAAACTAAAAATCAGCAAGACACAGGCAGCCCAAAGTTTAGGGCTGCTCTGTTGACAAGAACCCCCACTTCATTACACCTTAAATATCCTAGGAAAGAGAAAAATGGATAAAGAAGTTGTGGTCCTCATGTACAATGGAATATCACTCAGCCATGAAATCAATGTCATAAGGCTAGTAGCAGCACGATGAGTGGATTTAGGTACGACGATTCTAAGTGAAATAAGTCACACAGAAAAAGACACTTATCATAAGATATCACTTCTAGAGGGAATGTAAAAACCGCTACACTTGAACTGAATTACAAAACAGAACAGAGTCACACGTTTAGAAAACACACTATGGCTGCTGAACGGGAAAGGTGAGGTGGGGTGATGCATAAAACAAGGGTTTCAAATTAGCTCCGATACCGTTCCATAAACCCAATATGTAAGAGACAAGACCTATTCCTTTTTCAGTGAACTGGACTCAACACCCCCTATTCACCGCACAAGAATATATCTGACTAGTAAGAATCTTCAAACCTATGTATTGATATCTCTCTGTACGTGAGTCAAGGGGGTGTAAAGCGGCATAAACACAGCCGTGAAAAGCAGCTAAACCCCATTATAAAAATAAATTACTTTTCAAAACCCGTGAAACAAAGACAGTGAAAGAGAGAGAAATTCTTACAAAATTCGTTCAGGGGCTGTGATGCAACCTGGATTGACCATATCTAGACCCACAGCTGATTGAGACATAAGGGTGGACACTCTTGGGGCTGAGAGGTTCGGTGAGGTTGCGTGAGCCAACGCAGACCCTTTCAAGTAATACTGCATGGTACCCATCCCATGGGTCCCAAATCTCCAGGTTCAAGGGCATCTTCCTACGTCGAAAACAGGCATGAGAAACCCAGAAGATGGTACACCGTGTGATCGGGAAAGGTTTCTAAAACGCACCTCATTTCTCATCTCCTTTGCTCGGGTTCGCCATTCCAGCCGATTTACTAGCCATCTCCCTCCTTGGAGAATCAGCACCTTTAACCTCCTGTTCCGTACAGGTTGCAATTTGTCCTGAGGATGAACGGGAAGAGGGGGAACCAATGAGAGACTAGCTCTAGGTGTTGGGAGAGGCACAGGTCACTCTATTTTCCCATCAGGAAGAAGAATTAAGCACAAGCTCAGCCTGCCCCCCAGAATCAGAAGAGGGCCTGAAGCAATCCTGCGCTTTTGCGGCCACCTCCCAAAAAAGCGAGATGAAAAATGGAGCTCAGGGGCACTGCAATTCACAAACCTGCAGAGTTTTAAATGATACCTCTCTTCCACAAATATATTAAGGGAAGGCAACGAAGAGGCTTTGAAAGCAAGGCAGAATTGCAGGAAACAGATTTCAGGAGGTAGATTCGAATCGCCTTGAAAGCACATGAAAAGCGGCAAAACGTGGACAATGATGCCCTTGGCCAAAAAGGGCGTATGCGTTTTTTCCTGAATATATTCAGGAAAAAACGCATACGCCCTTTCTGGCCAACCAAGCAACCTGGAAAGGCAAATCAGCGCTCCAAAGAAGTCTCGCTTCCCAGCGGGCAAAAGGGCCATGCGGAAAAAAGTGTCCAAACCAGAAGTGCAGGACCGGCCATGGAGAAATGGGAGCCTTGCTACGCTGATGGGTGGGATGTAAATTGCCAACAGCCACTCTGGAGAAGTGTACGGTGTGTTCTGAAACATCTAAAAAACACAGCTTGGAGAGCATAGGGCACTTCCACTCATGGGCGTATAAATTGGGAAAACTAAAAATCAGCAAGACACAGGCACCCCAAAGTTTAGGGCTGCTCTGTTGACAAGAACCCCCACTTCATTACACCTTAAATATCCTAGGAAAGAGAAAAATGGATAAAGAAGTTGTGGTCCTCATGAACAATGGAATATCACTCCGCCATGAAATCAACGTCATAAGGCTAGTAGCAGCATGATGAGTGGATTTAGGTACGACGATTCTAAGTGAAATAAGTCACACAGAAAAAGACACTTATCATAAGATATCACTTCTAGAGGGAATGTAAAAACCGCTACACTTGAACTGAATTACAAAACAGAACAGAGTCACACGTTTAGAAAACACACTATGGCTGCTGAACGGGAAAGGTGAGGTGGGGTGATGCATAAAACAAGGGTTTCAAATTAGCTCCGATACCGTTCCATAAACCCAATATGTAAGAGACAAGACCTATTCCTTTTTCAGTGAACTGGACTCAACACCCCCTATTCACCGCACAAGAATATATCTGACTAGTAAGAATCTTCAAACCTATGTATTGATATCTCTCTGTAAGTGAGTCAAAGGGGTGTAAAGCGGCATAAACACAGCCGTGAAAAGCAGCTAAACCCCATTATAAAAATAAATTACTTTTCAAAACCCGTGAAACAAAGACAGTGAAAGAGAGAGAAATTCTTACAAAATTCGTTCAGGGGCTGTGATGCAACCTGGATTGACCATATCTAGACCCACAGCTGATTGAGACATAAGGGTGGACACTCTTGGGGCTGAGAGGTTCGGTGAGGTTGCGTGAGCCAACGCAGACCCTTTCAAGTAATACTGCATGGTACCCATCCCATGGGTCCCAAATCTCCAGGTTCAAGGGCATCTTCCTACATCGAAAACAGGCATGAGAACCCCAGAAGATGGTACACCGTGTGATCGGGAAAGGTTTCTAAAACGCACCTCATTTCTCATCTCCTTGTGCTCGGGTTCGCCATTCCAGCCGATTTACTAGCCATCTCCCTCCTTGGAGAATCAGCACCTTTAACCTCCAGTTCCGTACAGGTTGCAATTTGTCCTGAGGATGAACGGGAAGAGGGGGAACCAATGAGAGACTAGCTCTAGGTGTTGGGAGAGGCACAGGTCACTCTATTTTCCCATCAGGAAGAAGAATTAAGCACAAGCTCAGCCTGCCCCCCAGAATCAGAAGAGGGCCTGAAGCAATCCTGCGCTTTTGCGGCCACCTCCCAAAAAAGCGAGATGAAAAATGGAGCTCAGGGGCACTGCAATTCACAAACCTGCAGAGTTTTAAATGATACCTCTCTTCCACAAATATATTAAGGGAAGGCAACGAAGAGGCTTTGAAAGCAAGGCAGAATTGCAGGAAACAGATTTCAGGAGGTAGATTCGAATCGCCTTGAAAGCACATGAAAAGCGGCAAAACGTGGACAATGATGCCCTTGGCCAAAAAGGGCGTATGCGTTTTTTCCTGAATATATTCAGGAAAAAACGCATACGCCCTTTCTGGCCAACCAAGCAACCTGGAAAGGCAAATCAGCGCTCCAAAGAAGTCTCGCTTCCCAGCGGGCAAAAGGGCCATGCGGAAAAAAGTGTCCAAACCAGAAGTGCAGGACCGGCCATGGAGAAATGGGAGCCTTGCTACGCTGATGGGTGGGATGTAAATTGCCAACAGCCACTCTGGAGAAGTGTACGGTGTGTTCTGAAACATCTAAAAAACACAGCTTGGAGAGCATAGGGCACTTCCACTCATGGGCGTATAAATTGGGAAAACTAAAAATCAGCAAGACACAGGCACCCCAAAGTTTAGGGCTGCTCTGTTGACAAGAACCCCCACTTCATTACACCTTAAATATCCTAGGAAAGAGAAAAATGGATAAAGAAGTTGTGGTCCTCATGAACAATGGAATATCACTCCGCCATGAAATCAACGTCATAAGGCTAGTAGCAGCATGATGAGTGGATTTAGGTACGACGATTCTAAGTGAAATAAGTCACACAGAAAAAGACACTTATCATAAGATATCACTTCTAGAGGGAATGTAAAAACCGCTACACTTGAACTGAATTACAAAACAGAACAGAGTCACACGTTTAGAAAACACACTATGGCTGCTGAACGGGAAAGGTGAGGTGGGGTGATGCATAAAACAAGGGTTTCAAATTAGCTCCGATACCGTTCCATAAACCCAATATGTAAGAGACAAGACCTATTCCTTTTTCAGTGAACTGGACTCAACACCCCCTATTCACCGCACAAGAATATATCTGACTAGTAAGAATCTTCAAACCTATGTATTGATATCTCTCTGTAAGTGAGTCAAAGGGGTGTAAAGCGGCATAAACACAGCCGTGAAAAGCAGCTAAACCCCATTATAAAAATAAATTACTTTTCAAAACCCGTGAAACAAAGACAGTGAAAGAGAGAGAAATTCTTACAAAATTCGTTCAGGGGCTGTGATGCAACCTGGATTGACCATATCTAGACCCACAGCTGATTGAGACATAAGGGTGGACACTCTTGGGGCTGAGAGGTTCGGTGAGGTTGGGTGAGCCAACGCAGACCCTTTCAAGTAATACTGCATGGTACCCATCCCATGGGTCCCAAATCTCCAGGTTCAAGGGCATCTTCCTACATCGAAAACAGGCATGAGAAACCCAGAAGATGGTACACCGTGTGATCGGGAAAGGTTTCTAAAACGCACCTCATTTCTCATCTCCTTGGCTCGGGTTCGCCATTCCAGCCGATTTACTAGCCATCTCCCTCCTTGGAGAATCAGCACCTTTAACCTCCTGTTCCGTACAGGTTGCAATTTGTCCTGAGGATGAACGGGAAGAGGGGGAACCAATGAGAGACTAGCTCTAGGTGTTGGGAGAGGCACAGGTCACTCTATTTTCCCATCAGGAAGAAGAATTAAGCACAAGCTCAGCCTGCCCCCCAGAACCAGAAGAGGGCCTGAAGCAATCCTGCGCTTTTGCGGCCACCTCCCAAAAAAGCGAGATGAAAAATGGAGCTCAGGGGCACTGCAATTCACAAACCTGCAGAGTTTTAAATGATACCTCTCTTCCACAAATATATTAAGGGAAGGCAACGAAGAGGCTTTGAAAGCAAGGCAGAATTGCAGGAAACAGATTTCAGGAGGTAGATTCGAATCGCCTTGAAAGCACATGAAAAGCGGCAAAACGTGGACAATGATGCCCTTGGCCAAAAAGGGCGTATGCGTTTTTTCCTGAATATATTCAGGAAAAAACGCATACGCCCTTTTTGGCCAACCAAGCAACCTGGAAAGGCAAATCAGCGCTCCAAATAAGTCTCGCTTCCCAGCGGGCAAAAGGGCCATGCGGAAAAAAGTGTCCAAACCAGAAGTGCAGGACCGGCCATGGAGAAATGGGAGCCTTGCTACGCTGATGGGTGGGATGTAAATTGCCAACAGCCACTCTGGAGAAGTGTACGGTGTGTTCTGAAACATCTAAAAAACACAGCTTGGAGAGCATAGGGCACTTCCACTCATGGGCGTATAAATTGGGAAAACTAAAAATCAGCAAGACACAGGCAGCCCAAAGTTTAGGGCTGCTCTGTTGACAAGAACCCCCACTTCATTACACCTTAAATATCCTAGGAAAGAGAAAAATGGATAAAGAAGTTGTGGTCCTCATGTACAATGGAATATCACTCAGCCATGAAATCAACGTCATAAGGCTAGTAGCAGCACGATGAGTGGATTTAGGTACGACGATTCTAAGTGAAATAAGTCACACAGAAAAAGACACTTATCATAAGATATCACTTCTAGAGGGAATGTAAAAACCGCTACACTTGAACTGAATTACAAAACAGAACAGAGTCACACGTTTAGAAAACACACTATGGCTGCTGAACGGGAAAGGTGAGGTGGGGTGATGCATAAAACAAGGGTTTCAAATTAGCTCAGATACCGTTCCATAAACCCAATATGTAAGAGACAAGACCTATTCCTTTTTCAGTGAACTGGACTCAACACCCCCTATTCACCGCACAAGAATATATCTGACTAGTAAGAATCTTCAAACCTATGTATTGATATCTCTCTGTAAGTGAGTCAAGGGGGTGTAAAGCGGCATAAACACAGCCGTGAAAAGCAGCTAAACCCCATTATAAAAATAAATTACTTTTCAAAACCCGTGAAACAAAGACAGTGAAAGAGAGAGAAATTCTTACAAAATTCGTTCAGGGGCTGTGATGCAACCTGGATTGACCATATCTAGACCCACAGCTGATTGAGACATAAGGGTGGACACTCTTGGGGCTGAGAGGTTCGGTGAGGTTGGGTGAGCCAACGCAGACCCTTTCAAGTAATACTGCATGGTACCCATCCCATGGGTCCCAAATCTCCAGGTTCAAGGGCATCTTCCTACATCGAAAACAGGCATGAGAAACCCAGAAGATGGTACACCGTGTGATCGGGAAAGGTTTCTAAAACGCACCTCATTTCTCATCTCCTTGTGCTCGGGTTCGCCATTCCAGCCGATTTACTAGCCATCTCCCTCCTTGGAGAATCAGCACCTTTAACCTCCTGTTCCGTACAGGTTGCAATTTGTCCTGAGGATGAACGGGAAGAGGGGGAACCAATGAGAGACTAGCTCTAGGTGTTGGGAGAGGCACAGGTCACTCTATTTTCCCATCAGGAAGAAGAATTAAGCACAAGCTCAGCCTGCCCCCCAGAACCAGAAGAGGGCCTGAAGCAATCCTGCGCTTTTGCGGCCAGCTCCCAAAAAAGCGAGATGAAAAATGGAGCTCAGGGGCACTGCAATTCACAAACCTGCAGAGTTTTAAATGATACCTCTCGTCCACAAATATATTAAGGGAAGGCAACGAAGAGGCTTTGAAAGCAAGGCAGAATTGCAGGAAACAGATTTCAGGAGGTAGATTCGAATCGCCTTGAAAGCACATGAAAAGCGGCCAAACGTGGACAATGATGCCCTTGGCCAAAAAGGGCGTATGCGTTTTTTCCTGAATATATTCAGGAAAAAACGCATACGCCCTTTTTGGCCAACCAAGCAACCTGGAAAGGCAAATCAGCGCTCCAAAGAAGTCTCGCTTCCCAGCGGGCAAAAGGGCCATGTGGAAAAAAGTGTCCAAACCAGAAGTGCAGGACCGGCCATGGAGAAATGGGAGCCTTGCTACGCTGATGGGTGGGATGTAAATTGCCAACAGCCACTCTGGAGAAGTGTACGGTGTGTTCTGAAACATCTAAAAAACACAGCTTGGAGAGCATAGGGCACTTCCACTCATGGGCGTATAAATTGGGAAAACTAAAAATCAGCAAGACACAGGCAGCCCAAAGTTTAGGGCTGCTCTGGTGACAAGAACCCCCACTTCATTACACCTTAAATATCCTAGGAAAGAGAAAAATGGATAAAGAAGTTGTGGTCCTCATGTACAATGGAATATCACTCAGCCATGAAATCAATGTCATAAGGCTAGTAGCAGCACGATGAGTGGATTTAGGTACGACGATTCTAAGTGAAATAAGTCACACAGAAAAAGACACTTATCATAAGATATCACTTCTAGAGGGAATGTAAAAACCGCTACACTTGAACTGAATTACAAAACAGAACAGAGTCACACGTTTAGAAAACACACTATGTCTGCTGAACGGGAAAGGTGAGGTGGGGTGATGCATAAAACAAGGGTTTCAAATTAGCTCCGATACCGTTCCATAAACCCAATATGTAAGAGACAAGACCTATTCCTTTTTCAGTGAACTGGACTCAACACCCCCTATTCACCGCACAAGAATATATCTGACTAGTAAGAATCTTCAAACCTATGTATTGATATCTCTCTGTACGTGAGTCAAGGGGGTGTAAAGCGGCATAAACACAGCCGTGAAAAGCAGCTAAACCCCATTATAAAAATAAATTACTTTTCAAAACCCGTGAAACAAAGACAGTGAAAGAGAGAGAAATTCTTACAAAATTCGTTCAGGGGCTGTGATGCAACCTGGATTGACCATATCTAGACCCACAGCTGATTGAGACATAAGGGTGGACACTCTTGGGGCTGAGAGGTTCGGTGAGGTTGGGTGAGCCAACGCAGACCCTTTCAAGTAATACTGCATGGTACCCATCCCATGGGTCCCAAATCTCCAGGTTCAAGGGCATCTTCCTACATCGAAAACAGGCATGAGAAACCCAGAAGATGGTACACCGTGTGATCGGGAAAGGTTTCTAAAACGCACCTCATTTCTCATCTCCTTGTGCTCGGGTTCGCCATTCCAGCCGATTTACTAGCCATCTCCCTCCTTGGAGAATCAGCACCTTTAACCTCCTGTTCCGTACAGGTTGCAATTTGTCCTGAGGATGAACGGGAAGAGGGGGAACCAATGAGAGACTAGCTCTAGGTTTTGGGACAGGCACAGGTCACTCTATTTTCCCATCAGGAAGAAGAATTAAGCACAAGCTCAGCCTGCCCCCCAGAACCAGAAGAGGGCCTGAAGCAATCCTGCGCTTTTGCGGCCAGCTCCCAAAAAAGCGAGATGAAAAATGGAGCTCAGGGGCACTGCAATTCACAAACCTGCAGAGTTTTAAATGATACCTCTCGTCCACAAATATATTAAGGGAAGGCAACGAAGAGGCTTTGAAAGCAAGGCAGAATTGCAGGAAACAGATTTCAGGAGGTAGATTCGAATCGCCTTGAAAGCACATGAAAAGCGGCCAAACGTGGACAATGATGCCCTTGGCCAAAAAGGGCGTATGCGTTTTTTCCTGAATATATTCAGGAAAAAACGCATACGCCCTTTTTGGCCAACCAAGCAACCTGGAAAGGCAAATCAGCGCTCCAAAGAAGTCTCGCTTCCCAGCGGGCAAAAGGGCCATGCGGAAAAAAGTGTCCAAACAAGAAGTGCAGGACCGGCCATGGAGAAATGGGAGCCTTGCTACGCTGATGGGTGGGATGTAAATTGCCAACAGCCACTCTGGAGAAGTGTACGGTGTGTTCTGAAACATCTAAAAAACACAGCTTGGAGAGCATAGGGCACTTCCACTCATGGGCGTATAAATTGGGAAAACTAAAAATCAGCAAGACACAGGCAGCCCAAAGTTTAGGGCTGCTCTGTTGACAAGAACCCCCACTTCATTACACCTTAAATATCCTAGGAAAGAGAAAAATGGATAAAGAAGTTGTGGTCCTCATGTACAATGGAATATCACTCAGCCATGAAATCAATGTCATAAGGCTAGTAGCAGCACGATGAGTGGATTTAGGTACGACGATTCTAAGTGAAATAAGTCACACAGAAAAAGACACTTATCATAAGATATCACTTCTAGAGGGAATGTAAAAACCGCTACACTTGAACTGAATTACAAAACAGAACAGAGTCACACGTTTAGAAAACACACTATGGCTGCTGAACGGGAAAGGTGAGGTGGGGTGATGCATAAAACAGGGGTTTCAAATTAGCTCAGATACCGTTCCATAAACCCAATATGTAAGAGACAAGACCTATTCCTTTTTCAGTGAACTGGACTCAACACCCCCTATTCACCGCACAAGAATATATCTGACTAGTAAGAATCTTCAAACCTATGTATTGATATCTCTCTGTACGTGAGTCAAGGGGGTGTAAAGCGGCATAAACACAGCCGTGAAAAGCAGCTAAACCCCATTATAAAAATAAATTACTTTTCAAAACCCGTGAAACAAAGACAGTGAAAGAGAGAGAAATTCTTACAAAATTCGTTCAGGGGCTGTGATGCAACCTGGATTGACCATATCTAGACCCACAGCTGATTGAGACATAAGGGTGGACACTCTTGGGGCTGAGAGGTTCGGTGAGGTTGGGTGAGCCAACGCAGACCCTTTCAAGTAATACTGCATGGTACCCATCCCATGGGTCCCAAATCTCCAGGTTCAAGGGCATCTTCCTACATCGAAAACAGGCATGAGAACCCCAGAAGATGGTACACCGTGTGATCGGGAAAGGTTTCTAAAACGCACCTCATTTCTCATCTCCTTGTGCTCGGGTTCGCCATTCCAGCCGATTTACTAGCCATCTCCCTCCTTGGAGAATCAGCACCTTTAACCTCCTGTTCCGTACAGGTTGCAATTTGTCCTGAGGATGAACGGGAAGAGGGGGAACCAATGAGAGACTAGCTCTAGGTGTTGGGAGAGGCACAGGTCACTCTATTTTCCCATCAGGAAGAAGAATTAAGCACAAGCTCAGCCTGCCCCCCAGAATCAGAAGAGGGCCTGAAGCAATCCTGCGCTTTTGCGGCCACCTCCCAAAAAAGCGAGATGAAAAATGGAGCTCAGGGGCACTGCAATTCACAAACCTGCAGAGTTTTAAATGATACCTCTCGTCCACAAATATATTAAGGGAAGGCAACGAAGAGGCTTTGAAAGCAAGGCAGAATTGCAGGAAACAGATTTCAGGAGGTAGATTCGAATCGCCTTGAAAGCACATGAAAAGCGGCAAAACGTGGACAATGATGCCCTTGGCCAAAAAGGGCGTATGCGTTTTTTCCTGAATATATTCAGGAAAAAACGCATACGCCCTTTCTGGCCAACCAAGCAACCTGGAAAGGCAAATCAGCGCTCCAAAGAAGTCTCGCTTCCCAGCGGGCAAAAGGGCCATGCGGAAAAAAGTGTCCAAACCAGAAGTGCAGGACCGGCCATGGAGAAATGGGAGCCTTGCTACGCTGATGGGTGGGATGTAAATTGCCAACAGCCACTCTGGAGAAGTGTACGGTGTGTTCTGAAACATCTAAAAAACACAGCTTGGAGAGCATAGGGCACTTCCACTCATGGGCGTATAAATTGGGAAAACTAAAAATCAGCAAGACACAGGCAGCCCAAAGTTTAGGGCTGCTCTGTTGACAAGAACCCCCACTTCATTACACCTTAAATATCCTAGGAAAGAGAAAAATGGATAAAGAAGTTGTGGTCCTCATGTACAATGGAATATCACTCCGCCATGAAATCAACGTCATAAGGCTAGTAGCAGCATGATGAGTGGATTTAGGTACGACGATTCTAAGTGAAATAAGTCACACAGAAAAAGACACTTATCATAAGATATCACTTCTAGAGGGAATGTAAAAACCGCTACACTTGAACTGAATTACAAAACAGAACAGAGTCACACGTTTAGAAAACACACTATGGCTGCTGAACGGGAAAGGTGAGGTGGGGTGATGCATAAAACAAGGGTTTCAAATTAGCTCCGATACCGTTCCATAAACCCAATATGTAAGAGACAAGACCTATTCCTTTTTCAGTGAACTGGACTCAACACCCCCTATTCACCGCACAAGAATATATCTGACTAGTAAGAATCTTCAAACCTATGTATTGATATCTCTCTGTAAGTGAGTCAAAGGGGTGTAAAGCGGCATAAACACAGCCGTGAAAAGCAGCTAAACCCCATTATAAAAATAAATTACTTTTCAAAACCCGTGAAACAAAGACAGTGAAAGAGAGAGAAATTCTTACAAAATTCGTTCAGGGGCTGTGATGCAACCTGGATTGACCATATCTAGACCCACAGCTGATTGAGACATAAGGGTGGACACTCTTGGGGCTGAGAGGTTCGGTGAGGTTGGGTGAGCCAACGCAGACCCTTTCAAGTAATACTGCATGGTACCCATCCCATGGGTCCCAAATCTCCAGGTTCAAGGGCATCTTCCTACATCGAAAACATGCATGAGAAACCCAGAAGATGGTACACCGTGTGATCGGGAAAGGTTTCTAAAACGCACCTCATTTCTCATCTCCTTGGCTCGGGTTCGCCATTCCAGCCGATTTACTAGCCATCTCCCTCCTTGGAGAATCAGCACCTTTAACCTCCTGTTCCGTACAGGTTGCAATTTGTCCTGAGGATGAACGGGAAGAGGGGGAACCAATGAGAGACTAGCTCTAGGTGTTGGGAGAGGCACAGGTCACTCTATTTTCCCATCAGGAAGAAGAATTAAGCACAAGCTCAGCCTGCCCCCCAGAACCAGAAGAGGGCCTGAAGCAATCCTGCGCTTTTGCGGCCAGCTCCCAAAAAAGCGAGATGAAAAATGGAGCTCAGGGGCACTGCAATTCACAAACCTGCAGAGTTTTAAATGATACCTCTCGTCCACAAATATATTAAGGGAAGGCAACGAAGAGGCTTTGAAAGCAAGGCAGAATTGCAGGAAACAGATTTCAGGAGGTAGATTCGAATCGCCTTGAAAGCACATGAAAAGCGGCAAAACGTGGACAATGATGCCCTTGGCCAAAAAGGGCGTATGCGTTTTTTCCTGAATATATTCAGGAAAAAACACATACGCCCTTTCTGGCCAACCAAGCAACCTGGAAAGGCAAATCAGCGCTCCAAAGAAGTCTCGCTTCCCAGCGGGCAAAAGGGCCATGCGGAAAAAAGTGTCCAAACCAGAAGTGCAGGACCGGCCATGGAGAAATGGGAGCCTTGCTACGCTGATGGGTGGGATGTAAATTGCCAACAGCCACTCTGGAGAAGTGTACGGTGTGTTCTGAAACATCTAAAAAACACAGCTTGGAGAGCATAGGGCACTTCCACTCATGGGCGTATAAATTGGGAAAACTAAAAATCAGCAAGACACAGGCACCCCAAAGTTTAGGGCTGCTCTGTTGACAAGAACCCCCACTTCATTACACCTTAAATATCCTAGGAAAGAGAAAAATGGATAAAGAAGTTGTGGTCTTCATGTACAATGGAATATCACTCAGCCATGAAATCCACGTCATAAGGCTAGTAGCAGCACGATGAGTGGATTTAGGTACGACGATTCTAAGTGAAATAAGTCACACAGAAAAAGACACTTATCATAAGATATCACTTCTAGAGGGAATGTAAAAACCGCTACACTTGAACTGAATTACAAAACAGAACAGAGTCACACGTTTAGAAAACACACTATGGCTGCTGAACGGGCAAGGTGAGGTGGGGTGATGCATAAAACAAGGGTTTCAAATTAGCTCAGATACCGTTCCATAAACCCAATATGTAAGAGACAAGACCTATTCCTTTTTCAGTGAACTGGACTCAACACCCCCTATTCACCGCACAAGAATATATCTGACTAGTAAGAATCTTCAAACCTATGTATTGATATCTCTCTGTAAGTGAGTCAAGGGGGTGTAAAGCGGCATAAACACAGCCGTGAAAAGCAGCTAAACCCCATTATAAAAATAAATTGCTTTTCAAAACCCGTGAAACAAAGACAGTGAAAGAGAGAGAAATTCTTACAAAATTCGTTCAGGGGCTGTGATGCAACCTGGATTGACCATATCTAGACCCACAGCTGATTGAGACATAAGGGTGGACACTCTTGGGGCTGAGAGGTTCGGTGAGGTTGGGTGAGCCAACGCAGACCCTTTCAAGTAATACTGCATGGTACCCATCCCATGGGTCCCAAATCTCCAGGTTCAAGGGCATCTTCCTACGTCGAAAACAGGCATGAGAAACCCAGAAGATGGTACACCGTGTGATCGGGAAAGGTTTCTAAAACGCACCTCATTTCTCATCTCCTTTGCTCGGGTTCGCCATTCCAGCCGATTTACTAGCCATCTCCCTCCTTGGAGAATCAGCACCTTTAACCTCCTGTTCCGTACAGGTTGCAATTTGTCCTGAGGATGAACGGGAAGAGGGGGAACCAATGAGAGACTAGCTCTAGGTGTTGGGACAGGCACAGGTCACTCTATTTTCCCATCAGGAAGAAGAATCAAGCACAAGCTCAGCCTGCCCCCCAGAACCAGAAGAGGGCCTGAAGCAATCCTGCGCCTTTGCGGCCAGCTCCCAAAAATTCGAGTTGAAAAATGGAGCTCAGGGGCACTGCAATTCACAAACCTGCAGAGTTTTAAATGATACCTCTCGTCCACAAATGTATTAAGGGAAGGCAACGAAGAGGCTTTGAAAGCAAGGCAGAATTGCAGGAAACAGATTTCAGGAGGTAGATTCGAATCGCCTTGAAAGCACATGAAAAGCGGCCAAACGTGGACAATGATGCCCTTGGCCAAAAAGGGCGTATGCGTTTTTTCCTGAATATATTCAGGAAAAAACGCATACGCCCTTTTTGGCCAACCAAGCAACCTGGAAAGGCAAATCAGCGCTCCAAAGAAGTCTCGCTTCCCAGCGGGCAAAAGGGCCATGCGGAAAAAAGTGTCCAAACCAGAAGTGCAGGACCGGCCATGGAGAAATGGGAGCCTTGCTACGCTGATGGGTGGGATGTAAATTGCCAACAGCCACTCTGGAGAAGTGTACGGTGTGTTCTGAAACATCTAAAAAACACAGCTTGGAGAGCATAGGGCACTTCCACTCATGGGCGTATAAATTGGGAAAACTAAAAATCAGCAAGACACAGGCAGCCCAAAGTTTAGGGCTGCTCTGTTGACAAGAACCCCCACTTCATTACACCTTAAATATCCTAGGAAAGAGAAAAATGGATAAAGAAGTTGTGGTCCTCATGTACAATGGAATATCACTCAGCCATGAAATCAACGTCATAAGGCTAGTAGCAGCACGATGAGTGGATTTAGGTACGACGATTCTAAGTGAAATAAGTCACACAGAAAAAGACACTTATCATAAGATATCACTTCTAGAGGGAATGTAAAAACCGCTACACTTGAACTGAATTACAAAACAGAACAGAGTCACACGTTTATAAAACACACTATGGCTGCTGAACGGGAAAGGTGAGGTGGGGTGATGCATAAAACAAGGGTTTCAAATTAGCTCAGATACCGTTCCATAAACCCAATATGTAAGAGACAAGACCTATTCCTTTTTCAGTGAACTGGACTCAACACCCCCTATTCACCGCACAAGAATATATCTGACTAGTAAGAATCTTCAAACCTATGTATTGATATCTCTCTGTAAGTGAGTCAAGGGGGTGTAAAGCGGCATAAACACAGCCGTGAAAAGCAGCTAAACCCCATTATAAAAATAAATTACTTTTCAAAACCCGTGAAACAAAGACAGTGAAAGAGAGAGAAATTCTTACAAAATTCGTTCAGGGGCTGTGATGCAACCTGGATTGACCATATCTAGACCCACAGCTGATTGAGACATAAGGGTGGACACTCTTGGGGCTGAGAGGTTCGGTGAGGTTGGGTGAGCCAACGCAGACCCTTTCAAGTAATACTGCATGGTACCCATCCCATGGGTCCCAAATCTCCAGGTTCAAGGGCATCTTCCTACATCGAAAACAGGCATGAGAAACCCAGAAGATGGTACACCGTGTGATCGGGAAAGGTTTCTAAAACGCACCTCATTTCTCATCTCCTTGGCTCGGGTTCGCCATTCCAGCCGATTTACTAGCCATCTCCCTCCTTGGAGAATCAGCACCTTTAACCTCCTGTTCCGTACAGGTTGCAATTTGTCCTGAGGATGAACGGGAAGAGGGGGAACCAATGAGAGACTAGCTCTAGGTGTTGGGACAGGCACAGGTCACTCTATTTTCCCATCAGGAAGAAGAATTAAGCACAAGCTCAGCCTGCCCCCCAGAACCAGAAGAGGGCCTGAAGCAATCCTGCGCTTTTGCGGCCAGCTCCCAGAAAAGCGAGATGAAAAATGGAGCTCAGGGGCACTGCAATTCACAAACCTGCAGAGTTTTAAATGATACCTCTCATCCACAAATATATTAAGGGAAGGCAACGAAGAGGCTTTGAAAGCAAGGCAGAATTGCAGGAAACAGATTTCAGGAGGTAGATTCGAATCGCCTTGAAAGCACATGAAAAGCGGCCAAACGTGGACAATGATGCCCTTGGCCAAAAAGGGCGTATGCGTTTTTTCCTGAATATATTCAGGAAAAAACGCATACGCCCTTTTTGGCCAACCAAGCAACCTGGAAAGGCCAATCAGCGCTCCAAAGAAGTCTCGCTTCCCAGCGGGCAAAAGGGCCATGCGGAAAAAAGTGTCCAAACCAGAAGTGCAGGACCGGCCATGGAGAAATGGGAGCCTTGCTACGCTGATGGGTGGGATGTAAATTGCCAACAGCCACTCTGGAGAAGTGTACGGTGTGTTCTGAAACATCTAAAAAACACAGCTTGGAGAGCATAGGGCACTTCCACTCATGGGCGTATAAGTTGGGAAAACTAAAAATCAGCAAGACACAGCCACCCCAAAGTTTAGGGCTGCTCTGTTGACAAGAACCCCCACTTCATTACACCTTAAATATCCTAGGAAAGAGAAAAATGGATAAAGAAGTTGTGGTCCTCATGTACAATGGAATATCACTCAGCCATGAAATCAACGTCATAAGGCTAGTAGCAGCACGATGAGTGGATTTAGGTACGACGATTCTAAGTGAAATAAGTCACACAGAAAAAGACACTTATCATAAGATATCACTTCTAGAGGGAATGTAAAAACCGCTACACTTGAACTGAATTACAAAACAGAACAGAGTCACACGTTTAGAAAACACACTATGGCTGCTGAACGGGAAAGGTGAGGTGGGGTGATGCATAAAACAAGGGTTTCAAATTAGCTCCGATACCGTTCCATAAACCCAATATGTAAGAGACAAGACCTATTCCTTTTTCAGTGAACTGGACTCAACACCCCCTATTCACCGCACAAGAATATATCTGACTAGTAAGAATCTTCAAACCTATGTATTGATATCTCTCCGTAAGTGAGTCAAGGGGGTGTAAAGCGGCATAAAGACAGCCGTGAAAAGCAGCTAAACCCCATTATAGAAATAAATTACTTTTCAAAACCCGTGAAACAAAGGCAGTGAAAGAGAGAGAAATTCTTACAAAATTCGTTCAGGGGCTGTGATGCAACCTGGATTGACCATATCTAGACCCACAGCTGATTGAGACATAAGGGTGGACACTCTTGGGGCTGAGAGGTTCGGTGAGGTTGGGTGAGCCAACGCAGACCCTTTCAAGAAATACTGCATGGTACCCATCCCATGGGTCCCAAATCTCCAGGTTCAAGGGCATCTTCCTACGTCGAAAACAGGCATGAGAAACCCAGAAGATGGTACACCGTGTGATCGGGAAAGGTTTCTAAAACGCACCTCATTTCTCATCTCCTTTGCTCGGGTTCGCCATTCCAGCCGATTTACTAGCCATCTCCCTCCTTGGAGAATCAGCACCTTTACCCTCCTTTTCCGTACAGGTTGCAATTTGTCCTGAGGATGAACGGGAAGAGGGGGAACCAATGAGAGACTAGCTCCAGGGGTTGGGACAGGCACAGGTCACTCTATTTTCCCATCAGGAAGAAGAATTAAGCACAAGCTCAGCCTGCCCCCCAGAACCAGAAGAGGGCCTGAAGCAATCCTGCGCTTTTGCGGCCAGCTCCCAAAAAAGCGAGTTGAAAAATGGAGCTCAGGGGCACTGCAATTCACAAACCTGCACAGTTTTAAATGATACCTCTCGTCCACAAATATATTAAGGGAAGGCAACGAAGAGGCTTTGAAAGCAAGGCAGAATTGCAGGAAACAGATTTCAGGAGGTAGATTCGAATCGCCTTGAAAGCACATGAAAAGCGGCAAAACGTGGACAATGATGCCCCTGGCCAAAAAGGGCGTATGCGTTTTTTCCTGAATATATTCAGGAAAAAACGCATACGCCCTTTTTGGCCAACCAAGCAACCTGGAAAGGCCAATCAGCGCTCCAAAGAAGTCTCGCTTCCCAGCGGGCAAAAGGGCCATGCGGAAAAAAGTGTCCAAACCAGAAATGCAGGACCGGCCATGGAGAAATGGGAGCCTTGCTACGCTGATGGGTGGGATGTAAATTGCCAACAGCCACTCTGGAGAAGTGTACGGTGTGTTCTGAAACATCTAAAAAACACAGCTTGCAGAGCATAGGGCACTTCCACTCATGGGCGTATAAATTGGGAAAACTAAAAATCAGCAAGACACAGGCACCCCAAAGCTTAGGGCTGCTCTGTTGACAAGAACCCCCACTTCATTACACCTTAAATATCCTAGGAAAGAGAAAAATGGATAAAGAAGTTGTGGTCCTCATGTACAATGGAATATCACTCAGCCATGAAATCCACGTCATAAGGCTAGTAGCAGCACGATGAGTGGATTTAGGTACGACGATTCTAAGTGAAATAAGTCACACAGAAAAGACACTTATCATAAGATATCACTTAGAGAGGGAATGTAAAAATCGCTACACTTGAACTGAATTGCAAAACAGAACAGAGTCACACGTTTAGGAAACACACTATGGCTGCTGAACGGGAAAGGTGAGGTGGGGTGATGCATAAAACAAGGGTTTCAAATTAGCTCCGATACCGTTCCATAAACCCAATATGTAAGAGACAAGACCTATTCCTTTTTCAGTGAACTGGACTCAACACCCCCTATTCACCGCACAAGAATATATCTGACTAGTAAGAATCTTCAAACCTATGTATTGATATCTCTCCGTAAGTGAGTCAAGGGGGTGTAAAGCGGCATAAACACAGCCGTGAAAAGCAGCTAAACCCCAATATAAAAATAAATTACTTTTCAAAACCCGTGAAACAAAGACAGTGAAAGAGAGAGAAATTCTTACAAAATTCGTTCAGGGGCTGTGATGCAACCTGGATTGACCATATCTAGACCCACAGCTGATTGAGACATAAGGGTGGACACTCTTGGGGCTGAGAGGTTCGGTGAGGTTGGGTGAGCCAACGCAGACCCTTTCAAGTAATACTGCATGGTACCCATCCCATGAGTCCCAAATCTCCAGGTTCAAGGGCATCTTCCTACGTCGAAAACAGGCATGAGAAACCCAGAAGATGGTACACCGTGTGATCGGGAAAGGTTTCTAAAACGCACCTCATTTCTCATCTCCTTTGCTCGGGTTCGCCATTCCAGCCGATTTACTAGCCATCTCCCTCCTTGGAGAATCAGCACCTTTAACCTCCTGTTCCGTACAGGTTGCAATTTGTCCTGAGGATGAACGGGAAGAGGGGGAACCAATGAGAGACTAGCTCTAGGTGTTGGGACAGGCACAGGTCACTCTATTTTCCCATCAGGAAGAAGAATTAAGCACAAGCTCAGCCTGCCCCCCAGAACCAGAAGAGGGCCTGAAGCAATCCTGCGCTTTTGCGGCCAGCTCCCAAAAAAGCGATTTGAAAAATGGAGCTCAGGGGCACTGCAATTCACAAACCTGCAGAGTTTTAAATGATACCTCTCGTCCACAAATATATTAAGGGAAGGCAACGAAGAGGCTTTGAAAGCAAGGCAGAATTGCAGGAAACAGATTTCAGGAGGTAGATTCGAATCGCCTTGAAAGCACATGAAAAGCGGCAAAACGTGGACAATGATGCCCTTGGCCAAAAAGGGCGTATGCGTTTTTTCCTGAATATATTCAGGAAAAAACGCATACGCCCTTTTTGGCCAACCAAGCAACCTGGAAAGGCCAATCAGCGCTCCAAAGAAGTCTCGCTTCCCAGCGGGCAAAAGGGCCATGCGGAAAAAAGTGTCCAAACCAGAAATGCAGGACCGGCCATGGAGAAATGGGAGCCTTGCTACGCTGATGGGTGGGATGTAAATTGCCAACAGCCACTCTGGAGAAGTGTACGGTGTGTTCTGAAACATCTAAAAAACACAGCTTGGAGAGCATAGGGCACTTCCACTCATGGGCGTATAAATTGGGAAAACTAAAAATCAGCAAGACACAGGCACCCCAAAGTTTAGGGCTGCTCTGTTGACAAGAACCCCCACTTCATTACACCTTAAATATCCTAGGAAAGAGAAAAATGGATAAAGAAGTTCGGGTCCTCATGTACAATGGAATATCACTCAGCCATGAAATCAACGTCATAAGGCTAGTAGCAGCACGATGAGTGGATTTAGGTACGACGATTCTAAGTGAAATAAGTCACACAGAAAAACACACTTATCATAAGATATCACTTCTACAGGGAATGTAAAAACCGCTACACTTGAACTGAATTGCAAAACAGAACAGAGTCACACGTTTAGGAAACACACTATGGCTGCTGAACGGGAAAGGTGAGGTGGGGTGATGCATAAAACAAGGGTTTCAAATTAGCTCAGATACCGTTCCATAAACCCAATATGTAAGAGACAAGACCTATTCCTTTTTCAGTGAACTGGACTCAACACCCCCTATTCACCGCACAAGAATATATCTGACTAGTAAGAATCTTCAAACCTATGTATTGATATCTCTCTGTAAGTGAGTCAAGGGGGTGTAAAGCGGCATAAACACAGCCGTGAAAAGCAGCTAAACCCCATTATAAAAATAAATTACTTTTCAAAACCCGTGAAACAAAGACAGTGAAAGAGAGAGAAATTCTTACAAAATTCGTTCAGGGGCTGTGATGCAACCTGGATTGACCATATCTAGACCCACAGCTGATTGAGACATAAGGGTGGACACTCTTGGGGCTGAGAGGTTCGGTGAGGTTGGGTGAGCCAACGCAGACCCTTTCAAGTAATACTGCATGGTACCCATCCCATGGGTCCCAAATCTCCAGGTTCAAGGGCATCTTCCTATGTCGAAAACAGGCATGAGAAACCCAGAAGATGGTACACCGTGTGATCGGGAAAGGTTTCTAAAATGCACCTCATTTCTCATCTCCTTTACTCGGGTTCGCCATTCCAGCCGATTTACTAGCCATCTCCCTCCTTGGAGAATCAGCACCTTTAACCTCCTGTTCCGTACAGGTTGCAATTTGTCCTGAGGATGAAGGGGAAGAGGGGGAACCAATGAGAGACTAGCTCTAGGTGTTGGGACAGGCACAGGTCACTCTATTTTCCCATCAGGAAGAAGAATTAAGCACAAGCTCAGCCTGCCCCCCAGAACCAGAAGAGGGCCTGAAGCAATCCTGCGCTTTTGCGGCCAGCTCCCAAAAAAGCGAGTTGAAAAATGGAGCTCAGGGGCACTGCAATTCACAAACCTGCAGAGTTTTAAATGATACCTCTCGTCCACAAATATATTAAGGGAAGGCAACGAAGAGGCTTTGAAAGCAAGGCAGAATTGCAGGAAACAGATTTCAGGAGGTAGATTCGAATCGCCTTGAAAGCACATGAAAAGCGGCAAAACGTGGACAATGATGCCCTTGGCCAAAAAGGGCGTATGCGTTTTTTCCTGAATATATTCAGGAAAAAACGCATACGCCCTTTTTGGCCAACCAAGCAACCTGGAAAGGCCAATCAGCGCTCCAAAGAAGTCTCGCTTCCCAGCGGGCAAAAGGGCCATGCGGAAAAAAGTGTCCAAACCAGAAATGCAGGACCGGCCATGGAGAAATGGGAGCCTTGCTACGCTGATGGGTGGGATGTAAATTGCCAACAGCCACTCTGGAGAAGTGTACGGTGTGTTCTGAAACATCTAAAAAACACAGCTTGGAGAGCATAGGGCACTTCCACTCATGGGCGTATAAATTGGGAAAACTAAAAATCAGCAAGACACAGGCACCCCAAAGTTTAGGGCTGCTCTGTGGACAAGAACCCCCACTTCATTACACCTTAAATATCCTAGGAAAGAGAAAAATGGATAAAGAAGTTCTGGTCCTCATGTACAATGGAATATCACTCAGCCATGACATCCACGTCATAAGGCTAGTAGCAGCACGATGAGTGGATTTAGGTACGACGATTCTAAGTGAAATAAGTCACACAGAAAAGACACTTATCATAAGATATCACTTAGAGAGGGAATGTAAAAACCGCTACACTTGAACTGAATTGCAAAACAGAACAGAGTCACACGTTTAGGAAACACACTATGGCTGCTGAACGGGAAAGGTGAGGTGGGGTGATGCATAAAACAAGGGTTTCAAATTAGCTCCGATACCGTTCCATAATCCCAATATGTAAGAGACAAGACCTATTCCTTTTTCAGTGAACTGGACTCAACACCCCCTATTCACCGCACAAGAATATATCTGACTAGTAAGAATCTTCAAACCTATGTATTGATATCTCTCTGTAAGTGAGTCAAGGGGGTGTAAAGCGGCATAAACACAGCCGTGAAAAGCAGCTAAACCCCATTATAAAAATAAATTACTTTTCAAAACCCGTGAAACAAAGACAGTGAAAGAGAGAGAAATTCTTACAAAATTCGTTCAGGGGCTGTGATGCAACCTGGATTGACCATATCTAGACCCACAGCTGATTGAGACATAAGGGTGGACACTCTTGGGGCTGAGAGGTTCGGTGAGGTTGGGTGAGCCAACGCAGACCCTTTCAAGTAATACTGCATGGTACCCATCCCATGGGTCCCAAATCTCCAGGTTCAATGCCATCTTCCTACATCCAAAACAGGCATGAGAAACCCAGAAGATGGTACACCGTGTGATCGGGAAAGGTTTCTAAAACGCACCTCATTTCTCATCTCCTTTGCTCGGGTTCGCCATTCCAGCCGATTTACTAGCCATCTCCCTCCTTGGAGAATCAGCACCTTTAACCTCCTGTTCCGTACAGGTTGCAATTTGTCCTGAGGATGAACGGGAAGAGGGGGAACCAATGAGAGACTAGCTCTAGGTGTTGGGACAGGCACAGGTCACTCTATTTTCCCATCAGGAAGAAGAATTAAGCACAAGCTCAGCCTGCCCCCCAGAACCAGAAGAGGGCCTGAAGCAATCCTGCGCTTTTGCGGCCAGCTCCCACAAAAGCGAGATGAAAAATGGAGCTCAGGGGCACTGCAATTCACAAACCTGCAGAGTTTTAAATGATACCTCTCGTCCACAAATGTATTAAGGGAAGGCAACGAAGAGGCTTTGAAAGCAAGGCAGAATTGCAGGAAACAGATTTCAGGAGGTAGATTCGAATCGCCTTGAAAGCACATGAAAAGCGGCCAAACGTGGACAATGATGCCCTTGGCCAAAAAGGGCGTATGCGTTTTTTCCTGAATATATTCAGGAAAAAACGCATACGCCCTTTTTGGCCAACCAAGCAACCTGGAAAGGCAAATCAGCGCTCCAAAGAAGTCTCGCTTCCCAGCGGGCAAAAGGGCCATGCGGAAAAAAGTGTCCAAACCAGAAGTGCAGGACCGGCCATGGAGAAATGGGAGCCTTGCTACGCTGATGGGTGGGATGTAAATTGCCAACAGCCACTCTGGAGAAGTGTACGGTGTGTTCTGAAACATCTAAAAAACACAGCTTGGAGAGCATAGGGCACTTCCACTCATGGGCGTATAAATTGGGAAAACTAAAAATCAGCAAGACACAGGCAGCCCAAAGTTTAGGGCTGCTCTGTTGACAAGAACCCCCACTTCATTACACCTTAAATATCCTAGGAAAGAGAAAAATGGATAAAGAAGTTGTGGTCCTCATGTACAATGGAATATCACTCAGCCATGAAATCAACGTCATAAGGCTAGTAGCAGCACGATGAGTGGATTTAGGTACGACGATTCTAAGTGAAATAAGTCACACAGAAAAAGACACTTATCATAAGATATCACTTACAGAGGGAATGTAAAAACCGCTACACTTGAACTGAATTACAAAACAGAACAGAGTCACACGTTTAGAAAACACACTATGGCTGCTGAACGGGAAAGGTGAGGTGGGGTGATGCATAAAACAAGGGTTTCAAATTAGCTCAGATACCGTTCCATAAACCCAATATGTAAGAGACAAGACCTATTCCTTTTTCAGTGAACTGGACTCAACACCCCCTATTCACCGCACAAGAATATATCTGACTAGTAAGAATCTTCAAACCTATGTATTGATATCTCTCTGTAAGTGAGTCAAGGGGGTGTAAAGCGGCATAAACACAGCCGTGAAAAGCAGCTAAACCCCATTATAAAAATAAATTACTTTTCAAAACCCGTGAAACAAAGACAGTGAAAGAGAGAGAAATTCTTACAAAATTCGTTCAGGGGCTGTGATGCAACCTGGATTGACCATATCTAGACCCACAGCTGATTGAGACATAAGGGTGGACACTCTTGGGGCTGAGAGGTTCGGTGAGGTTGGGTGAGCCAACGCAGACCCTTTCAAGTAATACTGCATGGTACCCATCCCATGGGTCCCAAATCTCCAGGTTCAAGGGCATCTTCCTACATCGAAAACAGGCATGAGAAACCCAGAAGATGGTACACCGTGTGATCGGGAAAGGTTTCTAAAACGCACCTCATTTCTCATCTCCTTGGCTCGGGTTCGCCATTCCAGCCGATTTACTAGCCATCTCCCTCCTTGGAGAATCAGCACCTTTAACCTCCTGTTCCGTACAGGTTGCAATTTGTCCTGAGGATGAACGGGAAGAGGGGGAACCAATGAGAGACTAGCTCTAGGTGTTGGGACAGGCACAGGTCACTCTATTTTCCCATCAGGAAGAAGAATTAAGCACAAGCTCAGCCTGCCCCCCAGAACCAGAAGAGGGCCTGAAGCAATCCTGCGCTTTTGAAGCCAGCTCCCAGAAAAGCGAGATGAAAAATGGAGCTCAGGGGCACTGCAATTCACAAACCTGCAGAGTTTTAAATGATACCTCTCGTCCACAAATATATTAAGGGAAGGCAACGAAGAGGCTTTGAAAGCAAGGCAGAATTGCAGGAAACAGATTTCAGGAGGTAGATTCGAATCGCCTTGAAAGCACATGAAAAGCGGCCAAACGTGGACAATGATGCCCTTGGCCAAAAAGGGCGTATGCGTTTTTTCCTGAATATATTCAGGAAAAAACGCATACGCCCTTTTTGGCCAACCAAGCAACCTGGAAAGGCCAATCAGCGCTCCAAAGAAGTCTCGCTTCCCAGCGGGCAAAAGGGACATGCGGAAAAAAGTGTCCAAACCAGAAGTGCAGGACCGGCCATGGAGAAATGGGAGCCTTGCTACGCTGATGGGTGGGATGTAAATTGCCAACAGCCACTCTGGAGAAGTGTACGGTGTGTTCTGAAACATCTAAAAAACACAGCTTGGAGAGCATAGGGCACTTCCACTCATGGGCGTATAAGTTGGGAAAACTAAAAATCAGCAAGACACAGCCACCCCAAAGTTTAGGGCTGCTCTGTTGACAAGAACCCCCACTTCATTACACCTTAAATATCCTAGGAAAGAGAAAAATGGATAAAGAAGTTGTGGTCCTCATGTACAATGGAATATCACTCAGCCATGAAATCAACGTCATAAGGCTAGTAGCAGCACGATGAGTGGATTTAGGTACGACGATTCTAAGTGAAATAAGTCACACAGAAAAAGACACTTATCATAAGATATCACTTAGAGAGGGAATGTAAAAACCGCTACACTTGAACTGAATTACAAAACAGAACAGAGTCACACGTTTAGAAAACACACTATGGCTGCTGAACGGGAAAGGTGAGGTGGGGTGATGCATAAAACAAGGGTTTCAAATTAGCTCAGATACCGTTCCATAAACCCAATATGTAAGAGACAAGACCTATTCCTTTTTCAGTGAACTGGACTCAACACCCCCTATTCACCGCACAAGAATATATCTGACTAGTAAGAATCTTCAAACCTATGTATTGATATCTCTCTGTAAGTGAGTCAAGGGGGTGTAAAGCGGCATAAACACAGCCGTGAAAAGCAGCTAAACCCCATTATAAAAATAAATTACTTTTCAAAACCCGTGAAACAAAGACAGTGAAAGAGAGAGAAATTCTTACAAAATTCGTTCAGGGGCTGTGATGCAACCTGGATTGACCATATCTAGACCCACAGCTGATTGAGACATAAGGGTGGACACTCTTGGGGCTGAGAGGTTCGGTGAGGTTGGGTGAGCCAACGCAGACCCTTTCAAGTAATACTGCATGGTACCCATCCCATGGGTCCCAAATCTCCAGGTTCAAGGGCATCTTCCTACATCGAAAACAGGCATGAGAAACCCAGAAGATGGTACACCGTGAGATCGGGAAAGGTTTCTAAAACGCACCTCATTTCTCATCTCCTTGGCTCGGGTTCGCCATTCCAGCCGATTTACTAGCCATCTCCCTCCTTGGAGAATCAGCACCTTTAACCTCCTGTTCGTTACAGGTTGCAATTTATCCTGAGGATGAACGGGAAGAGGGGGAACCAATGAGAGACTAGCTCTAGGTGTTGGGACAGGCACAGGTCACTCTATTTTCCCATCAGGAAGAAGAATTAAGCACAAGCTCAGCCTGCCCCCCAGAACCAGAAGAGGGCCTGAAGCAATCCTGCGCTTTTGCGGCCAGCTCCCAAAAAAGCGAGTTGAAAAATGGAGCTCAGGGGCACTGCAATTCACAAACCTGCAGAGTTTTAAATGATACCTCTCGTCCACAAATATATTAAGGGAAGGCAACGAAGAGGCTTTGAAAGCAAGGCAGAATTGCAGGAAACAGATTTCAGGAGGTAGATTCGAATCGCCTTGAAAGCACATGAAAAGCGGCAAAACGTGGACAATGATGCCCTTGGCCAAAAAGGGCGTATGCGTTTTTTCCTGAATATATTCAGGAAAAAACGCATACGCCCTTTTTGGCCAACCAAGCAACCTGGAAAGGCCAATCAGCGCTCCAAAGAAGTCTCGCTTCCCAGCGGGCAAAAGGGCCATGCGGAAAAAAGTGTCCAAACCAGAAATGCAGGACCGGCCATGGAGAAATGGGAGCCTTGCTACGCTGATGGGTGGGATGTAAATTGCCAACAGCCACTCTGGAGAAGTGTACGGTGTGTTCTGAAACATCTAAAAAACACAGCTTGGAGAGCATAGGGCACTTCCACTCATGGGCGTATAAATTGGGAAAACTAAAAATCAGCAAGACACAGGCACCCCAAAGTTTAGGGCTGCTCTGTTGACAAGAACCCCCACTTCATTACACCTTAAATATCCTAGGAAAGAGAAAAATGGATAAAGAAGTTCTGGTCCTCATGTACAATGGAATATCACTCAGCCATGACATCCACGTCATAAGGCTAGTAGCAGCACGATGAGTGGATTTAGGTACGACGATTCTAAGTGAAATAAGTCACACAGAAAACACACTTATCATAAGATATCACTTAGAGAGGGAATGTAAAAACCGCTACACTTGAACTGAATTGCAAAACAGAACAGAGTCACACGTTTAGGAAACACACTATGGCTGCTGAACGGGAAAGGTGAGGTGGGGTGATGCATAAAACAAGGGTTTCAAATTAGCTCCGATACCGTTCCATAATCCCAATATGTAAGAGACAAGACCTATTCCTTTTTCAGTGAACTGGACTCAACACCCCCTATTCACCGCACAAGAATATATCTGACTAGTAAGAATCTTCAAACCTATGTATTGATATCTCTCTGTAAGTGAGTCAAGGGGGTGTAAAGCGGCATAAACACAGCCGTGAAAAGCAGCTAAACCCCATTATAAAAATAAATTACTTTTCAAAACCCGTGAAACAAAGACAGTGAAAGAGAGAGAAATTCTTACAAAATTCGTTCAGGGGCTGTGATGCAACCTGGATTGACCATATCTAGACCCACAGCTGATTGAGACATAAGGGTGGACACTCTTGGGGCTGAGAGGTTCGGTGAGGTTGGGTGAGCCAACGCAGACCCTTTCAAGTAATACTGCATGGTACCCATCCCATGGGTCCCAAATCTCCAGGTTCAATGCCATCTTCCTACATCCAAAACAGGCATGAGAAACCCAGAAGATGGTACACCGTGTGATCGGGAAAGGTTTCTAAAACGCACCTCATTTCTCATCTCCTTTGCTCGGGTTCGCCATTCCAGCCGATTTACTAGCCATCTCCCTCCTTGGAGAATCAGCACCTTTAACCTCCTGTTCCGTACAGGTTGCAATTTGTCCTGAGGATGAACGGGAAGAGGGGGAACCAATGAGAGACTAGCTCTAGGTGTTGGGACAGGCACAGGTCACTCTATTTTCCCATCAGGAAGAAGAATTAAGCACAAGCTCAGCCTGCCCCCCAGAACCAGAAGAGGGCCTGAAGCAATCCTGCGCTTTTGCGGCCAGCTCCCACAAAAGCGAGATGAAAAATGGAGCTCAGGGGCACTGCAATTCACAAACCTGCAGAGTTTTAAATGATACCTCTCGTCCACAAATGTATTAAGGGAAGGCAACGAAGAGGCTTTGAAAGCAAGGCAGAATTGCAGGAAACAGATTTCAGGAGGTAGATTCGAATCGCCTTGAAAGCACATGAAAAGCGGCCAAACGTGGACAATGATGCCCTTGGCCAAAAAGGGCGTATGCGTTTTTTCCTGAATATATTCAGGAAAAAACGCATACGCCCTTTTTGGCCAACCAAGCAACCTGGAAAGGCAAATCAGCGCTCCAAAGAAGTCTCGCTTCCCAGCGGGCAAAAGGGCCATGCGGAAAAAAGTGTCCAAACCAGAAGTGCAGGACCGGCCATGGAGAAATGGGAGCCTTGCTACGCTGATGGGTGGGATGTAAATTGCCAACAGCCACTCTGGAGAAGTGTACGGTGTGTTCTGAAACATCTAAAAAACACAGCTTGGAGAGCATAGGGCACTTCCACTCATGGGCGTATAAATTGGGAAAACTAAAAATCAGCAAGACACAGGCAGCCCAAAGTTTAGGGCTGCTCTGTTGACAAGAACCCCCACTTCATTACACCTTAAATATCCTAGGAAAGAGAAAAATGGATAAAGAAGTTGTGGTCCTCATGTACAATGGAATATCACTCAGCCATGAAATCAACGTCATAAGGCTAGTAGCAGCACGATGAGTGGATTTAGGTACGACGATTCTAAGTGAAATAAGTCACACAGAAAAAGACACTTATCATAAGATATCACTTCTAGAGGGAATGTAAAAACCGCTACACTTGAACTGAATTACAAAACAGAACAGAGTCACACGTTTAGAAAACACACTATGGCTGCTGAACGGGAAAGGTGAGGTGGGGTGATGCATAAAACAAGGGTTTCAAATTAGCTCAGATACCGTTCCATAAACCCAATATGTAAGAGACAAGACCTATTCCTTTTTCAGTGAACTGGACTCAACACCCCCTATTCACCGCACAAGAATATATCTGACTAGTAAGAATCTTCAAACCTATGTATTGATATCTCTCTGTAAGTGAGTCAAGGGGGTGTAAAGCGGCATAAACACAGCCGTGAAAAGCAGCTAAACCCCATTATAAAAATAAATTACTTTTCAAAACCCGTGAAACAAAGACAGTGAAAGAGAGAGAAATTCTTACAAAATTCGTTCAGGGGCTGTGATGCAACCTGGATCGACCATATCTAGACCCACAGCTGATTGAGACATAAGGGTGGACACTCTTGGGGCTGAGAGGTTCGGTGAGGTTGGGTGAGCCAACGCAGACCCTTTCAAGTAATACTGCATGGTACCCATCCCATGGGTCCCAAATCTCCAGGTTCAAGGGCATCTTCCTACATCGAAAACAGGCATGAGAAACCCAGAAGATGGTACACCGTGTGATCGGGAAAGGTTTCTAAAACGCACCTCATTTCTCATCTCCTTGGCTCGGGTTCGCCATTCCAGCCGATTTACTAGCCATCTCCCTCCTTGGAGAATCAGCACCTTTAACCTCCTGTTCCGTACAGGTTGCAATTTGTCCTGAGGATGAACGGGAAGAGGGGGAACCAATGAGAGACTAGCTCTAGGTGTTGGGACAGGCACAGGTCACTCTATTTTCCCATCAGGAAGAAGAATTAAGCACAAGCTCAGCCTGCCCCCCAGAACCAGAAGAGGGCCTGAAGCAATCCTGCGCTTTTGAAGCCAGCTCCCAGAAAAGCGAGATGAAAAATGGAGCTCAGGGGCACTGCAATTCACAAACCTGCAGAGTTTTAAATGATACCTCTCGTCCACAAATATATTAAGGGAAGGCAACGAAGAGGCTTTGAAAGCAAGGCAGAATTGCAGGAAACAGATTTCAGGAGGTAGATTCGAATCGCCTTGAAAGCACATGAAAAGCGGCCAAACGTGGACAATGATGCCCTTGGCCAAAAAGGGCGTATGCGTTTTTTCCTGAATATATTCAGGAAAAAACGCATACGCCCTTTTTGGCCAACCAAGCAACCTGGAAAGGCCAATCAGCGCTCCAAAGAAGTCTCGCTTCCCAGCGGGCAAAAGGGACATGCGGAAAAAAGTGTCCAAACCAGAAGTGCAGGCCCGGCCATGGAGAAATGGGAGCCTTGCTACGCTGATGGGTGGGATGTAAATTGCCAACAGCCACTCTGGAGAAGTGTACGGTGTGTTCTGAAACATCTAAAAAACACAGCTTGGAGAGCATAGGGCACTTCCACTCATGGGCGTATAAGTTGGGAAAACTAAAAATCAGCAAGACACAGCCACCCCAAAGTTTAGGGCTGCTCTGTTGACAAGAACCCCCACTTCATTACACCTTAAATATCCTAGGAAAGAGAAAAATGGATAAAGAAGTTGTGGTCCTCATGTACAATGGAATATCACTCAGCCATGAAATCAACGTCATAAGGCTAGTAGCAGCACGATGAGTGGATTTAGGTACGACGATTCTAAGTGAAATAAGTCACACAGAAAAAGACACTTATCATAAGATATCACTTAGAGAGGGAATGTAAAAACCGCTACACTTGAACTGAATTACAAAACAGAACAGAGTCACACGTTTAGAAAACACACTATGGCTGCTGAACGGGAAAGGTGAGGTGGGGTGATGCATAAAACAAGGGTTTCAAATTAGCTCAGATACCGTTCCATAAACCCAATATGTAAGAGACAAGACCTATTCCTTTTTCAGTGAACTGGACTCAACACCCCCTATTCACCGCACAAGAATATATCTGACTAGTAAGAATCTTCAAACCTATGTATTGATATCTCTCTGTAAGTGAGTCAAGGGGGTGTAAAGCGGCATAAACACAGCCGTGAAAAGCAGCTAAACCCCATTATAAAAATAAATTACTTTTCAAAACCCGTGAAACAAAGACAGTGAAAGAGAGAGAAATTCTTACAAAATTCGTTCAGGGGCTGTGATGCAACCTGGATTGACCATATCTAGACCCACAGCTGATTGAGACATAAGGGTGGACACTCTTGGGGCTGAGAGGTTCGGTGAGGTTGGGTGAGCCAACGCAGACCCTTTCAAGTAATACTGCATGGTACCCATCCCATGGGTCCCAAATCTCCAGGTTCAAGGGCATCTTCCTACATCGAAAACAGGCATGAGAAACCCAGAAGATGGTACACCGTGAGATCGGGAAAGGTTTCTAAAACGCACCTCATTTCTCATCTCCTTGGCTCGGGTTCGCCATTCCAGCCGATTTACTAGCCATCTCCCTCCTTGGAGAATCAGCACCTTTAACCTCCTGTTCGTTACAGGTTGCAATTTATCCTGAGGATGAACGGGAAGAGGGGGAACCAATGAGAGACTAGCTCTAGGTGTTGGGACAGGCACAGGTCACTCTATTTTCCCATCAGGAAGAAGAATTAAGCACAAGCTCAGCCTGCCCCCCAGAACCAGAAGAGGGCCTGAAGCAATCCTGCGCTTTTGCGGCCAGCTCCCAAAAAAGCGAGTTGAAAAATGGAGCTCAGGGGCACTGCAATTCACAAACCTGCAGAGTTTTAAATGATACCTCTCGCCCACAAATATATTAAGGGAAGGCAACGAAGAGGCTTTGAAAGCAAGGCAGAATTGCAGGAAACAGATTTCAGGAGGTAGATTCGAATCGCCTTGAAAGCACATGAAAAGCGGCAAAACGTGGACAATGATGCCCTTGGCCAAAAAGGGCGTATGCGTTTTTTCCTGAATATATTCAGGAAAAAACGCATACGCCCTTTTTGGCCAACCAAGCAACCTGGAAAGGCAAATCAGCGCTCCAAAGAAGTCTCGCTTCCCAGCGGGCAAAAGGGCCATGCGGAAAAAAGTGTCCAAACCAGAAGTGCAGGACCGGCCATGGAGAAATGGGAGCCTTGCTACTCTGATGGCTGGGATGTAAATTGCCAACAGCCACTCTGGAGAAGTGTACGGTGTGTTCTGAAACATCTAAAAAACACAGCTTGGAGAGCATAGGGCACTTCCACTCATGGGCGTATAAGTTGGGAAAGCTAAAAATCAGCAAGACACAGGCAGCCCAAAGTTTAGGGCTGCTCTGTTGACAAGAACCCCCACTTCATTACACCTTAAATATCCTAGGAAAGAGAAAAATGGATAAAGAAGTTGTGGTCCTCA